>NC_067495.1:123433147-123729984 GCF_947179515.1 Apodemus sylvaticus
GAAGTCATTGTTTTTAATAGCTGAGTAGTTCTGAATCCATTCTTCCTTTGAGGGACATCTGGGTTGTTTCCAGTTTCTGGTTATTATAAATAAAGCTGCTATAAATACAGTGGATCATGAGTCAATGATATATGCTGGAGCATCTTTCTGAGGAACAATCAGGTTGATTTATAGAGTGGTTGTACCAGCTTGCAATGCCACCAGCAATGGAGAAGTGTGTCTCTTCCTCCACCCCCTCACCAACATCTGTTGTTACCTGTGTTTTTTATCTTAGCCATTCTGATTGGTGTGAGGTGGAATATCATTTCATTTTGATTGGCATTTCCCTGATGACTAAGGATGTTGAACATTTCTTTAAGTGCTTCTCAGCCATTCGAGATTCCTCTGTTGAGAAGTCTTTGTTTAGCTCTGTACCCCAGTTTAATAGGGTTATTTGTTTTTCTGGAGTCTTCTTGAGTTTGTTGTATATATTGGATATTAGCCCTCTATCAGATGTAGGGTTGATAAAGTTTTTTTCTCAATCTGTGGGATGCTGTTTTGTCCTATTGACAGTGTCCTTTGCCTTACAGAAGCTTTTAAATTTTATGAGGTCTCATTTGAAGTTTTCATGTGATATCAATTGAATTGGATATTACCAGATCTCTGAACAAGCCACATTTCTTCTGTAAGTTTCATATTTCTCACATAGAAATGAACATCTGAAAAAGGAAGTAGGCAAATTTGCATCAATTTCAGTATGTACTTAATATAAAGTCTATAACAACAACAAAATTTCCCTGATTCTTAAACACCTTATAACTGACTCCATTCTAAATGCTGTTACTAGTTGGAGAAAAAATATTTACAAACATGAACCAATAGGGGCAACTCACATTCATACTACAGCAATAATAGTGTTGAAACAAATTTATCAAACACTTCTGTGGCTAATATGAAGCATATCTGTTTCATCTTAGTTTCTTACTATCCATCATTCAAAATCATAAGTATTTTTATAAATTCAGAAGGAAGAATTGGTATGGGAGATGATAATACATATTTCAAGAGCCTCCTGGGCTGAAGAGATGGTTCAGTAGTTTAGAGCACTGACTGCTCCTCCAGAGGTCCTGAGTTCAAATCCCAGAAACCACATGGTGGCTCTCAACCATCTGTAATGGAACCTGATGCACTCTTCTGGTGTGCCTGAAGAGAGCTAAAGCATATTCACATGCATTAAATAAATAAATAAATAAATAAATAAATAAATAAATAAATCTTTAAAAAAAAAGAGCCTCCTTGAACATGATAAAACAGAGGTAAACTGAGTTGTATGGTTCATTCAGACTATAGCCAACAGGCCCAAATAAATTAGTAAGTCTGAGAACATGGTTGAAATAACTTTTTTAAATGTTGGGACTGAAAAGGTATCTGTCATCTTCATCAAATCACTTCCAGTTGTAATGAATATAGGGCAATTCAACTTGAAATGATCTTTCTGTTAAAGATTTATCTATTCAAGTTTTTACTTAATTAGAAAACTTTGCATTGTTAGACATTAGAAGAAAAAATATGTACCCTTTAATTCTCTTTAAATGTCTGTTAAGTTTTCTTAAATTTTTAGTATGCTTATGGTATCTTTAAAAATATCTTTGATTAGGACAAGTCGGCAACCAACAAATTGGGAAAAGATCTTCACCAATCCTACATCAGATAGAGGGCTAATATCCAATATATATAAAGAACTCAAGAAGTTAGACTCCAGAAAACCGAACAACCCTATTAAAAAATGGGGTACAGAGTTAAACAAAGAACATTGGTACAGGGAGAAAATTTCTGAACAGAACACCAATAGCGTATGCTCTAAGATCAAGAATTGACAAATGGGACCTCATAAAATTACAAAGTTTCTGTACGGCAAAGGACACCATCAAAAGGACAAATCGGCAACCAACAAATTGGGAAAAGATCTTCACCAATCCTACATCAGATAGAGGGCTAACATCCAATATATATAAAGAACTTAAGAAGTTAGACTCCAGAAAACCGAACAACCCTATTAAAAAATGGGGTACAGAGTTAAACAGGGAATTCTCACCTGAAGAACTTCGGATGGCGGAGAAGCATCTTAAAAAATGCTCAGCTTCATTAGTCATTAGGGAAATGCAAATCAAAACAACCCTGAGATTTCACCTTACACCAGTCAGAATGGCTAAGATTAAAAATTCAGGAGACAGCAGGTGTTGGAGAGGATGTGGAGAAAGAGGAACACTCCTCCACTGCTGGTGGGGTTGCAAATTGGTACAACCACTCTGGAAATCAGTCTGGCGGTTCCTCTGAAAACTGGGCACCTCACTTCCAGAAGATCCTGCTATACCACTCCTGGGCATATACCCAGAGGATTCCCCACCATGTAATAAGGATACATGCTCTACTATGTTCATAGCAGCCCTATTTATAATTGCCAGATGCTGGAAAGAACCCAGGTATCCCTCAACAGAAGAGTGGATGCAAAAAATGTGGTATATCTACACAATGGAGTACTTACTATTCAGCCATTAGAAACAATGAATTCATGAAATTGTTAAGCAAATGGATGGAGCTAGAGAACATCATACTAAGTGAGGTAACCCAAACTCAAAAGGTGACTCATGGAATGCACTCACTAATAAGTGGATATTAACCTAGAAAACTGGAATACCCAAAACATAATCCACACATTAAATGAGGTACAAGAAGAAAGGAGGAGTGGCCCCTGGTTCAGGAAAGACTCAGTGAAGCAGTATTAGGCAAAACCAGAACGGGGAAGTGGGAAGGGGTGGGTGGGAGGACAGGGGAAGAGAAGGGGGCTTACGGGACTTTCGGGGAGTGGGGGGCCTAGAAAAGGGGAACTCATTTGAAATGTAGATAAATTATATCGAATAAAAAAAAGAAAAGGAAAAAAAAAGAAAAGGGGAAATCCTTTGAAATGTAAATAAATTATATCGAATAAAAAAAAAGAAAACATTAAGATAAAAAAAATATCTTTGATTATATCATTCCTCCAGTATAAGAAATGGGGATACATGTGACTTAGCCATTCAAAGAACTGTCAAGTTAAGAGAGTAAAAATGAATTAGCAATATTAGAGTTAGGGTCATCATGATGGATTTGGAAGAACACTCTTAAATATGAACTTATTATAGAAGTAAAGATGTACATGGTTTGCTAAGAGAGTAACTGGAGAATTGTCTACATTTTGTGAAAATAATAGCATCTTGTAACATAAACTGTATTCATTGTTTTATCACTGGAGCCTCACAAAAAATCTATTACATCAAGTAGTTGATTCATTTTTCAGCTCTAATTATTTGAGGTATATCATTAACATCTGTAATTATTTCCTGAAGCTACGGTTTCAGGGAAAATAAGCCTGTTTGATGGCATAGTTCATGGAAGATGGATGATTTTTCAATAAGTATGACACACATGTGAGCAATATGAACACACAGAGCATACAAAAAAATCATTTCTGAATGTCACTATCTTGGAACATTTTTAAAATGGTACTTTATGGTAAAAGATGTGTTATGATATATTTCATTGCTTTTGTTCTTTACCTCATTCTTCCTTTTTATTTTAGAAAAAATGATGAAGCTTTCAGTGAAGATTAATAACTAGTAGGTGGTAACTCAATGGCCCAAACACTTTTTATATTGGAACCTCAAATCCTGTGGAAAAATAAGAAATTAAATCATTAATAAAATATATTCCTGAGGAAAAAACTGTGTTGCTATATGCTAGGTTGTGGTAATGATATAAAAATATTTTTTTTATTTTTCTGTAAGTGTCCTATGAATATAATTGTGAAATGTGAAATTAGTAAGCAACCCTCAGAAGATTAAAAATTGAAGAGACAGCACATGCTGAAGAGGATATGGAGCAAGGGGAACATTCCTTCATGGCTGGTGGAAATGCAAACTTATATAACCACTTGGGAAAGCTATTTCATGGTTTTGCAGAAAGCTTGGAATACTTCTACCTCAAGATCTAGCAATACTAATCCTAGGAAGATACCAAAAAGATTCCCCAGCATGCTACAGGGATACTTGCTCAACTATGCTCATAAAAACTTTATGTTTAATTGCTAGAAACTGTAAACAACCTACATGCCCCTCAACTGTAAGAATAGCTAAAGAAAATATAGCACATCTACAAATTGGAATATTATTCAAGTATGAAAAACAAAGACATTACAAATTTGAACCCAGACTGAAAAGGTCATGCATGGTATGTACACACTTATAAGTTGATATAAGACATAAAATATAGAATACCCATATTACATTCTGCATACTCACCAAAATTAAACAAGAAAGAAAGCCCAAGCAAAGATGCTTGAATCTCACTTAAAATGGGGAACAAAATAGTCATAGGAGGCAGATGGAATGAAGGAATTGTGTTAGAGAGGGCATGGAGAGGAGAATTGGGGGTAGTTTCATGATTAGGTATGGGGAAGGACATGAGAAAAAGCCAAGATGGCCTTGAGAATGAATGGAAATCTGCAACTGTCAGGAGTGTGGAGTGGGAGGTATCTTGAGGGCTTACCAATGCCCTGAATATGGCACATGCCCAAGAATCAAAGAGGGTGTCCTTATCTGATATTACAAGCATGTTAATATGGAAGTTGAAGAGGCCACCTCCTAGAGTTAGGCAGGAACCTCAGTCAAGCAATAGGCAAACCAACCCACCAACAAAAGTTCTGAGCCAAAATTTATCCTGGAGCAGAAACTGAGAGAATGCCCAACAATAACTGGCCCAAACAAAGACCTATCTCAAGGGCAAGCACCAATCCCTGGCACTATTAATGATATTCTGTTACACTTGTAGACAAGAGCTAGCCTATCTGTCCTCTGAGAGGCTCTACCCAGTAGCCCACTCAGAGCTATGTAGACTCCCACAGTCAGAGTGGATGGATCTTGGGAACTCTTATGGAAGAGTTTGGAGAAGGATAAAGGACCCAAAAGGGTTAGGAACTCTATAGAAAGACCAACAGAGTTAACTAACTTAGACCCTTGCAACTCTCAGAAGCTGAACCACCAACCAAAAAGCACTGAAGCTAGGCCTTCCCGCACATAAGTTGTAGATGTGCAGCTTGGTCTTCATGGGGGTTCTAAACAGCTATACTAAAAGCTGATGCCTGTCTTTTGGATATGTTCCTCTAGCTGAGTTGCCTTATCTGGCCTCAGTGAGAGAGGATGCACCTAGCCCTGCAGAGACTTGATATAACAGGGTAGGGAGATACCTAATGTGGGTTGTTCCACCCTCACAGAGGAGGAGGAGGTGATAGGGTATGGGGGGCTTGTGGAGAGTGACTTGGAGGGTGACAGTGATCAGGATATAAAAAATAAATAAATGTATAAACACATAGACTTCTGTTCCTTGATAAGGCAATTTTAGAAGTACTATAGCAACATTTTAACATATCAAAATTAAAAAAAATACAGAATAATGCTAAACAAGTCCTCCTCCCAGACCGGAGGCTGGCAAACAGCTTTGCTGGTATATCTTGATAAGGCTCCAGGCAAATCCCCCAAAACATCCGCCTCTGAAATCTAGTCTTCATCCTCATGCTTCAACTCAAAACCTGAAAGAACAGACAAACCGAGGTCTTCATTCATTCATTGGTTAGTGTTAAAACATCTCTATCATGTATTTTGTCAATTTGGCTAACAGATCTGTATATTGTAGCCCACAACTTATAAATGTGATTAGCAGCTGGGCAGTGGTGGCACATGCCTTTAATTTCAGCACTCAGGAGGCAGAGGCAGGTGGGTTTCTGAGTTCAAGGCCAGCATGGTCTACAGAGTGAGTTCCAGGACAGCCAGGGCTACACAGAGAAACCCTGTCTCAAAAAAACAAAAAACAAACCAAAACAAAACAAAAACCATAAATGTGATCTGCATGAATGTTGTCAAGTTTTTGTGTAAGCATGAGTAGTCTGGAATACAATAACCCCGCCCACCAGCCCAGCTACCATGGAGTCTGGTTCCACCCCACCCATCAGTCTGGAATACAGTAACCCCGCCCACCAGCCCAGCTACCGTGGAGCCTGGTTCCACCCCACCCGTCAGTCTGGAATACAGTAACCCCGCCCACCAGCCCAGCTACCTGGAGCCTGGTTCCACCCCACCCATCAGTCTGGAATACAGTAACCCCACCCTAGTGTCCACGCAGCCCGGCTCTCCTCCCCAGCCATTCCTCTCAAGTCTATATTCAGTAATAAACGGCTCTTCTCCTCCTCCAGCACATTAAACAGACCCTGTGTCCACTATCAGTGCCATAGTTACCCAGGTGTGTCCCAGTAAAAGCTAGACTGGCCACCCAGAGTGCAGGCTGGCACTAAACATGACAGCACATAACAGCATCTATGCAGTACACCGGCTTTTCCTGTTCGATCTCATTCATTCTTTTGGCTCGGAGGCAAAGATGATATACCTGGTTCCTGAGAGCTCCTAGTAGACTGGAGCATGGCAAACGTGGCTTAGAGGCCCTGCCCCTCTCCCTTCCCCTCCGCCTTGGTAAACTGTCAGGTTACATTCCTAAAGCTGCCCTCCAAGGTCTAGTCCATTATTTGGCCGCTTCCTCCTCCTGAGGCTGACCACTAAGGTCCAGTATGGTTCAAAGGTTTCAAGTACCGAAGTCTGGCAATCAAAAGCTCCCTTTGGCTTATCTAATTAACATGCCCAATTAAAATTAAATCCTCACCCTAACACAGCGTTTCCCTATGTGACTTTATAAGCCATTTGCCTATGAGCCACCTCTGTCACCTCTTTATCCAGAGGCAGTCCTCTCTTCCTCCTAGGAAACCACTCACCCTGCCCCCACCCCTTCCTTGTTTCTTTATCCCCTCATTTGTCTTCTGTCTTTGTTTCTTACTCCCCCTGACCTCTGTTCCTCTGGAGCAAATAAATCTCCTTTGTGCTGAGGAAAAAAAAAATAATGCTAAACAACCCAACCTGTCAAATAATAGAACTGACATTTTCTGGATATTTTCAACAGTTTTAATTGTAAGTTCTGTGAGTTACAGGTTGCACTGAGCAAGATACTAGAGTACACTGTGAATAATACTAATATAAGACACATGGTGAGTTGTCTAAAAAGACCGATTCATTATGATTTTGTCCAACTAGAAATTATTAATTAACTTTAGGCCAAGTTTTACTTAAAAGTAGTGCAAATATAGTGTTTTGAAAGCTAAAATTTAGTTGTAAGATCAACTGCAAGTCTACGTACAGGTCTATCTATAGACATTCTGAAAAATAATCTTGAGTAATCGTTAGCTTTAAAGTGTCATGATATTAGAATATTATGCCTATTTATTTTAGGGGTTATTAGACATAAATAAATATAAATATATTTTATAAAGGACATGTTTCTTTACTTAGTAGTAAGGTATATACTCTATATTTTGATAATATACTGTAAAATAATATATTAAACAGTTTATGATTTTAGCAAGGAACACAACATAAATTACATGTTATTAACACCTACGTTTTTCCTTATTTTTTATTATCGTTTCTTTTCTGCTAACATGGTAAAATACCCTGACAATAAGCAATATAAGAAAGCAAGCATTTGTTTGTCTTGAAAATCCAAGTTTTAATCCATCATTGCAGAGACAGTATGTCAAGAACTTAAAGAATCTGTTCACATCATGTCCATAAAGAACAGCAAAATGAAAGTGAACACATGAATCCCTGTTTGCTATTTATGATCTACTCTTGTATGTTTTAGAGTCCATCTTATGACATGGTTTTTTATGAGTTCAATGTGGGTCTTCTCATCTCAGTTAGCAAGCATGATGATCCCCCAGAGCTTATCATGATCTAGACCATTTGAAAATGCTTTATTCCATAGTGGTTCTAGATTGTGTCAAGTATATATTTAAAATTATTTCTTATATTTTCCTTACAGCATTTATTTAAAAATGGAAAATATTTACTTGGCAAAGATCAAAATGGCAAAAATCTAAAATCTATAGTAATTAATAGCATTTGAATGGTTACACTGATTTTTTCTGAATATTCAATCATTAGTTGGGTTGCTTCCTTTAGGTAGTTTGTAATTTCTGACAAGAACAGGTATTTTAAGATCATAAAAATGTTTGTGTGTCTTCTCTGCTTCTCTTTGTTATGTGTAACATGTTATCATAATATCCCAGCAATAAGTTCAACTTTCATGACCACAATGATTACAATACTTCCAACAAATAACATTGTTCATCAAATGGTGAATGAAGTGTTATGTAAAATACAATATAAAAGATTTCTAGCAAGTGAATTCTGCAATCTACACATTGATTTAACAAAAGAGATATTTTATTACTAAAGGGGAAGGTAGATTTTGACAAATACCAAAGAAACAAACAATAAGGTATAGTAGGTGACAGGAACAAAGTGTGTTTACCACTAAAGAGCAAAGCATATTCTGAAAAAGGTGATAATTTAGACAGCTATCAAGATTTGGCAGGGTAAATTTTGCATGGGAAGAAACAAACATATAGAATAAAGGAAGAAAGTTCAGAGAGTTGGGGAAAATCAGTGATAGGCTTTTTTAAGATAAATTGTGTGATGCTTGGACTGAAATAGTTTAGCAGAGATAGAGTAAGGAGGATAGATTATTGTCAGGTGACCAGGTAAATAGAGTTTAATTTCTTTTGTGATAAAACACACCAGAGATTTTCCAGCAAGGTATTGGTAGAGTAGAAAGGAAGGTTAATCTTTTAGATGTAAGACAAAAGTGGAATTGAGAATTGTAACTGGATAAGAAGAACATTATGTAAGTAGTTTGGTAGTTACTGAGATGATCCATATAAAATAATTACAGCATAAGTTGGGACAGAGTCACTAAAAAGGAATGGTAAAAAATGTGCAAAGGTGAAGGACCACCATCTCAAAGACAAAAGTGAGATGGGGTAAAGAATTCTTGGAGGGAAACTGGGAGAAAGGGCAACATTTGGAATGCAAGTAAATAAAATAAATTTTAAAAACATAGAATCAAAAGAATATTTTAAAATAGTTATAAAAAATCGGTAGCTATATTACTTAATTACATGTTTCTAAACATGGAGAAATAAATATATGGTCATGCCATTATCAGTGATGAAAGAATGAAAGAGATAATCTGTTACAGACAAAAAAAGTGATCGGAATTTTTAAATTTATTTTAAATTTGTAGTACTGTTATTTCTACAAAATACTAGATGCAGATCTCCCTGTAGAAAAATAGAAAATTATAAATACTTTCTAGAATACTTCAGACTTGATAAACAAGTGGGAGAAGCATCTGCATTTATTCATTCAATTAGTATATAACAAGGAAATAACCGGATATTAAATTATAAAGGTAAATATAATGCTTTTCCCTGCCCTATGGAGCTAATTTTCTAATAGAAGGGAGACTAAGTAATTGAAATTTTTAATTAAATTTGGAGAGTTCATTCTAATGTAATCATACATATTGGATACTTGATATCTGTTGAATGAGTCACAGAACAAGTCTGAGAAGAAGTGACACTTGATCTCAGTTTTAAACAGTAGAGAAATATTTGCCTAGTGAAGAGACAATATTTGTAGTAGAAAGAATTGGAAGAGTCAAGATGTGAAGGTAATGTGCCAGCATATGTGTGTGGATTTTTTCACTCACCAGTGTTACCTTGAATAACAAAGGAAACATACCAATTTAGAAAACAGAGAAAGTTGGAGGGAAGAAAGAAAAGCAGAGGGAGTGGAAATAATGTCATTTTTAATTGAAAGCAAAAGTGCATAAAAGAAAGGTAACTGAGCAAGCCTGGTAGAGTGGTTTTTGATGATTCCCACTTCTGCTCCTTTCTAATTTGCTTCCCTGAAGTTCCTCAGTGATGGACTGTTATCCACCAGTCTAAGAGAGATATTGTGGCCTCCCACACAAGAGAACAAAGAAGTTGACACCTAGATTGATTACATTTTTGGACTTCAAATTTAGGTAGCTAGATTTACCAGTGAACACAGATGTAATGAGAGCTTACCATTAAGGGCATTATTTAGTGTATCTATCCATCAGAAATATTATTGAAAGACTATTAGAACAGGGAAAATGCTTGTGGTTTAAATGGAAAGTTATGTTATAGAAGTAGAAGTGGCTAGAATTAATTGGTAGAATGTGGTAGGAAACAGTACCCACAATTCCTAATATCATTTTCGAACTATATTTAAGTTATTCACCTATATCGCTATTTTAGGATGTACAATGTTTCACATTATAAGTTGACATGACTATTTTTCAGTAAATAAGTGCTATATCATATTTAAAATAACCTTTCACTGTACCTGTTATTGCTTGCATATATTATAAAATCACAATTCATTTAGAATGTAATGAAGATACATTCATAGGAACAAAGATTGTATATTATTTGATTTTTCTTTACATTTACTTGTAGATATTAGATACTTTGAAATTATTTGAAATAATTTTTCCTTGTTTGATTTGGATCTAATGAAGCAAACTTTTGATTCCTTACAATTTTACTGACTGAATACAAATGGAATAAAATTTGAATTTCACTTCATTTAACTAAATTGTAATTAATTAATCTAAAAATAAAACAAACTATGAGATATAATTCATATTTTTCATCTGTTTATATGTATTCCTTCTGAGTGACCAGTTAAAATAGTAAGCAGTGCTCAAATAGTTTCAATAATTTCTCCATGTGCTAATATGCCACTTATAATCTTACACAAGTTATCCACGTTGTCATAGTTCATTGGAAATAGTTAGATGAATGCATATAGTTCCTAGCTTCCAACTCTAAGGGCTATGAAGAAACCAACAAAATGAATTATACCTTAGAATACATATTTTTATCTCTATTTTTGCTAATGTCCATTGCAATATACAATCTTTTTTCTTTTCTTTCTTTCTTTCTTTCTTCCTTTCTTTCTTTCTTTCTTTCTTTCTTTCTTTCTTTCTTTCTTTCTTTCTTTCTTTCTTTCTTTCTTTCTTTCTTTCTTATTTTCTATATTCTTTGTTTACATTCCAAATGATCTTCTTAAACTAGAACCATGGAAGCCAAAATTCCATGATCAAATAACTAATAAGTTTCAAGGCAATATTAATACTCTTTGGTGTTTTGTTCACATACATGTTTATGTTTTAATCTATATTAAATTTCTAGATAAAATAAATTTTACTATTGTGTTTACACAATGTATTCCTTGTCTAAACAAATTAAAATAAAAGTATAATTAAGAAAGAAACTATTTACTTAAATGCAAATGGTCATAGATTTGTCATGTATTGCCAAGTTAATAGTTAATCCTTGAGTCATGTTTTTTCCTGGAAATTAGATTTTTATATTAGTCATACAGGAAAGATTCAGTAAGTAGATATTAGATCATATTTTGTATATATACTAGAAGACTCTATATGGTTGCTTTTTATCAATGTGTATATCTATTTGTTTATAAATTTTGTCTCAAATTGCTTCAGTTCAGTCTGCTTTACTAGTTTGAATTGCCTTTAGCTTGAATTATTCAAAATAGATAGACTTCTATGACCAAAAGTAATTTTGTTGAAATTTAAGTTAATATATTTCTAACTTTACTGAAGCAAGAGTTATTGAACTTTAAAAGGAATTAATTTTAAATAAAAATTATACTTTTAACAATTTTGATTATTATGATAGAATTTCCTTTTTCCTCAATTTAATTTAATTTAATTTTAACTTATTCACTTTACATCCTGCATACTGCCATCCTCCTGGTCACTGTCTCCTACAATCCTCCCATCTCCCCTCCTGTTTCCCTCTGACTGGCTTGGGCCCACTTTGGGTATTTTGCTATCCTGGCACTTTAACTCTCTGCAAGGCTAGGTGCTTTCTCTCCCATTGAGGCTAGACAAGACAGACCAGGTAATAGAACATATCCCATGTACAGGGAACAGATTTTAGTGTAGCTTCATTTCCAGTTGTTCCAGACCCATATGAAGGCCAAGTTGTACATCTGCTGAATATGTACATGGAGGCCTAGGTCCAGACTGTGTATGTTCTTTGGTTGGTGGCTCAGTCTCTGAGAGTCCCAAGCATCTAAGTTAGCTGAATCTTTTGGTCTTCTTGTGAGAGCCTCTTAGAAGTTAACTTGCTCCTGTTTGCAAAGATAACAAAGTAAAATTAATAGTGTTAGGGATTGGTGCTTGCCAATGGGATGGGTCTCAGTTTGGCACAGTTGTTTGTTGGCCATTTGCACATTCTCTGCTCCATACCATGTGCCTTTGTAGATAGGATAAATTTTGGGTTGAAACTTTTGTGGATATGTTGGTATCTCTTGTTTCACTGGGGTTTCAGGCTGGGTACAGGAGATATCCACTTCAGGTCCCACATCCCCAATGTAGTGAGTCACAGCTAAGGTCACCCCTATCAATTCTTAGGTACCTCCCCATACCAGGTCTCATCTTGTCCTGAGATGCCCCTCCAATTCACCCCAGTCAGTTGCAGATTTCCATTAATTTACATGACCATCTACTCATCTCTCCTCTCCTTTCCCATACCTGATCATGACTCCCCATTCCCCTGCCATTCCCTCTCCCTTTCAAATCCTTCCCTCCATCTGACTCTTATGGCTATTTTATTCCCCCTTCTAAGTAGTATCCAAGCTTTCTTGTTCTGGTCTCCCTTCTTGTTTAGTTTCTTTGGGTCTGTAGAGTGTAATATTGTACCTGTATATTATGGCTAATATACTGTGAAAGTATTTCAACCTTAAACATAAATAGAGTAAAGACACAATAATTTCATGTTTATTTTAAAATTAAAGTTGAGAATACTACAGACTTCTAAGAACCTGAATATTATATGGCATATAGCAGTTTTTCTACAAATAGTTCATAGATAATGCCATTGGCTAAGATACTTCAAAAACTCAATCTCCATGTTAACATAGAAAATATTAGAGAATGAAACCCAGTCACTAAAGAGTAATGATAGATATTTTCTAAGAGCTCCCTATAGAGGTTTACAGGTTGAAAGGGCAAGTGGTAAGCATTATATTACAAATATTATTATATTATGTGTAAAAAATTTAAATATTCCATAATTAAAATGTTATAATTAAAAAATGAATTCAACAAAGTAGTAGGATATAAAAATGATAATGAATAATGAAAACTCCAAATACATATAAGCAATTACATGGCTAATAATATAGAAACAGTAGAATTTTTGGAATAAACAATCAAATTAATCTTAAGTCAAAAAAATAAAATCTTGCACAAAGAAATTTAGAAATATGGAAATAAACAGTTCATAGTGTTACACCCTTAAAAGTAGCTTGTGTATGTGTTTGTATGTATGTATGTGTGTTTGTATGTGTGTTTGTGTATTGTGTGAACATGTGTGCAACAGTAAGTCTGTTTCACTTTAAATGTTACCATGAAATATCTAACACAGGCTACTTACAAGATAAATGTTTATTTAGTTGGTTGACTTGGGTTAAAGTCAAGAACTCAATGACCACGTGTGTTTAAGACTTTGGTGAATTTCACACATCATGTGAATAACTGATGCCATAACAAGCTATTTTACTGTTGCAAGCATTCTCTCTCTCTCTCTCTCTCTCTCTCTCTCTCTCTCTCTCTCTCTTTCTTTCTCTCTCTCTCTCTCTCTCACACACACACACACACACACAGAGAGAGAGAGAGAGAGAGAGAGAGAGAGAGAGAGAGAGAGAGAGAGTTATAGTACTACCAAATAGCACCAAAATACAAATAACATTTAATAAGTACAGTTAGAGCCAGTTTCCAATTTACTAGGTAAAGATACTATGGAAACTGTCTACTATTTTTGCAATCCTTAGTAAAATGCCAATGACATTTATGTTTAATTGAAAAGAATATTTAAATTTGAAGGACATCTCAAGAAACAATAAAAAATAATCTGCTGAACATAAATAATCAACATTGAAGGTCTTATATTTACTAATTTTAAATTTTCCAGAGAACTGCAACTGACAAGGAGAAAGTATCAATAAAACAGAGTGCTTGCATATATGGTCAAATAATTTATAACAAAATTATCAAAATTTTTCTATAGGGAAATACAATCTCTTCAACACTTGATGCTAAAATAAATACACATTCAAGGTAGTATTAAAATTTTATTTTATTTAAGATATAAAAATAGCTAAATATAAGAGCTGAAACTATAAAATTCCAAAAAGATAACAATAGGAAGCTTTAATGATTTTTAGTATGATATTATTTGCATATAACACCAACATCACAAAGTAAACTAAATGGAAGGTTTACTCCACTAGAAAGAATCTCTTAAATGCAAAAAGACATTGTTAACAGAACTCTGAAATAATTCATAGAAGTCAACAAATTGCTGGAAATCCGCATATCTGAAAAGAAGTTTTATCTAGATGCATTAGGCACATTTTTCTACTGCCATGATAAAACACCACACTGTGGGCAAGACATCTTGTAGAAGGAAGAATTTGTCTGGGTTTATGGTTCAATCATCATGATAGGGGTATAACATACTTACAGGTAGGCTTCAGAGCTAGAGCAGTAAGCTGGGAGCTCAGATAGTGAATCTCAAGCATAAAGTAGAGAGAATTAACTTAAATTGATGCAGTTTTTATACACTTAAAGCTTGTCCTGATTATTAAAACATTTAAGCCTGTAGTGGACATAATCTTTCAAATGACCATATCAGGGTACATAATTTTCATATGCATGAGCAAATAGTGTAGAACAATTTTAATCAACCAACAGCAAGGGTTCAAATCCAAAGTCCTAGGACTATGTGATCCATCTGGTATAAGTACATGATATATACATCAAGTCACTCTGGCTTGAATACAAACCAGACCTTATTAAACACCTTTAAGGTAAAATTAGTTTGTAGAAGGAAGTATCTACTTTTGAAAGTTATGTCTTATTGCTAAGTAGACAAAGGGATGAGTCTGAGAAGGATTTGACAAAATGAGTCAGAGATGGGTTATGTCCAACTCTCACAAGAACAGACAAAAAGAGATGCTACTGAAGATCAGTGCAGGGAGAGGGTCAGTGCAGTTTGGTGAAGTTCAGTTCATTTGTGAGTTCATGTAGTTCAGTACAGGTCTGTAGAGGCAGTTGAAGCCAGAGAATAAGGAGCCTGAATATTGAGCACATTGTCAGAGTTAGTTTTAGGCCAAGAAGAGAAATTCAGTGAGAAAAGAAGAGAAGCAAGATTTAATCAGTCATCTTGGAAAGAAGTTTGAGCCACAACAACTGAGTTGAACCAGCCAGCCAGAGTTCATAAAAAATTATAAAGGGCAAGCTTATACAGCAGTAAGCCTCTGAAATGACAATTATGTCAGGCAAATAAAATATACAACTAAGGAAGTACAAAACCTTATTGAAAATGGACAAAAGGCTGATGGTTGCATTTAAATTTGACACAATCTAGAATCACCTGAATTGAATCTTCAGGTAAGGAATTGTCTCCATGGTCTTAATTGTTGTGGGAAGATTCACTCTCAATATGAAAGTTGCCTCTGGCAGCAATATAGATAAGGTGAAAAGATTATTACTCTTTAGCCCATTTGTCTGATTCCATTGCTGGTTTTGGAACCACTGTTTCCAGAACCCCAATGGAGACTGAGGGCCAATACCTTTCCAGAAATCACTCATTTCCCTGGGCCAATTTGGGAACTACTGAGGCATGAAGTCTTGTGGACTGAGCAACTATCATGTTCTCTGACTTTCAGATGTCCAGGAAAAATAAACTATCCAATATGAGGAAACAAAGATAGAGAGAAACTGTTTGTGTTTAGAGCATTACCTACTTTTATAAGTGGTCTGACATTGGTTTTGAGCACTCACTCAGTAGTTTAAAAGTCCCTCCCAATTCCAGTGGTTCTAAAGCCCTTTCAGGCCTCTTCAGGCACCACCCATGCATGAGGTGCAAGTGCAAACAAATAGGTAATGCACAATCATATAAATAAAATTTCACTAAATAATAGAAAATTAAACAAAGACACCAATTTTGAAATATAATGAACCCCAGAAATATTTGAAAATATTTAAAATATTATGAAGAGCCTATACTATGTTTTCTCAATAGAATAACAAAACCTTATCTTAAACAGATTATTACCTAAATTTTAGTGGAAATATTAAAGAAACTGTGCCCAGTCTTCTTACTATATAAGAACTTGAACATTTAAATGATTAGCAACAATGTAACACAAGAAGAGCAGCACTATAGCATAGCTCATATAAGATCCCATATTGTAGGATCCCATATTATAAAGTCTGCTACACTTCTTACCATATATTTCATGTTTACTTCCCTTGCTTGTATGATAATTCCTTTGTATTTTTCCTTCTCAGCTGGAAGGTTTTTAGTGCTTAACTTAGTTACTAAAACACATAGATGATTAATAGAAAGATTTGGTGAGAATACAGTAAAGCCTGGATAACAAGGGGATGTTTACCACTAATCAGGAATGCTGAGTAATCAATGTTAGTATACTTGATAGGTCTCTTCCTTGTTCTGGACACTCAATTTTTTCTTATTTTCTTATTAGTTCATTGATAATTTTGTACAATGCATTATAATGGTTATTCCTTTCCTCTACTGCTCTTAGATTCAACCCTTGTTCTTTATTTATTGAATATAATCTTCGTTTACATTTCAAATGGTAACACCTTTCCCGGTTTTCTTCCTTCCTGTAAGCCCCCAACCCCTCCACCCACCCCTGCTTCCAGGTATATGCCCCTCCACCCGACCCACTCCCATCTTCCCACCCCTCTATTTTCCTTTGTTGGGGCATCTATTAAGCCTTCACCTGACCAAGGACCACTCCTCCCACTGATGCCCCACACAGCATTCCTCTGCCACATTTTTGGCTGTCACCCCTTGTTCTTTAGGAAGCTTTTACTGTGTGTGCTTTAAAACAAGTCAATTTGTCCCTCTCATAATAAAGCATGATTAATCTAGTAGTGGCTATAACCTCTTTAATACATTCACCTGTGACTATGATAGTTTATTTTTCTTACTGCTTAAATATTTTATTCTCTAAATGCACGGTTTGTCACTATCTGTTCACATATTGTGGACAACTGTGCTATTCCTATTTCCTGGCAATAGAATTGTGAATTAAGTAGCACCACACATAGATGAGCAGGCATCTTTATAGTCAGTGGTAATTGCAAACAGAGTTCTTATAATTTAATCTGTTCACAATATGTTAGAATTGTAACTATGTATCAGATAATAGAGAATATTCACAAAGCTTTTTGAAACCCTAATTGAATTTGGTTATGAATACAGTAAATTTTACTTACATAATATTCATATGTAACTAAATAAATAATGGGGTAAAATATAAGGATCTTGAATGGTCATGAGAGGTAATTCAACAAGTTAAAATATGAAAAATACATTTACATAAAATATCAGCATCATGTATTTTGGTTGGGAGAAACTTAGTCTCTTATTAAGATATCCAGATGTTTAGGACAATCACCCAGTAAGGAGAGTCCTCTGTGTCTTTTATAGTGAAAAATGTCTGTAACTAGAACAAAAGGAAAAAGGATGTTGGACCTGATTCGATTTAGATGATTATTCATAGACACCAAGATATAAAGAATGTTATTAGACAATGAAAGCACATACTGCTTCTAGTACCTCGAGTACCTAATGAAGACATGAGGTCTTTACAGAGTTAATCAATCTAAAATGTGGACCTTTTACATTACTCATACCCAATCAAAAGGGAATTCAGTTATAAATATGTCTTGATAGAAAATAATGTGTAGAGGAAAAGGAGAATGTCATTTGAAAATGTCAGTAGACCTCTGAATTTATGCTTTTTCAGCCAAGGGATACTGGGAGCTAACAACATTTTACAGAAGGGAGGAAAGGTTCGTTGCTCAATGGATTCCTAAAGAGCATGACTCTATTAATACCATGTTACAGAACTGAAGCCTCTAGAATCAATTGACATTCTTCAGTTAGCCATGAATTTTGTAATTGTATAATATATGTGGCAAGAGAATATTCTCAAAAAACTTTGGAACTTAGAGCATAGGGGATTAGTAAACAAAATGGCTGTGACAGCTGCTGTTCAGGGTTGTAACTTGATGCTTAGTGGTTTTTCTGAAGCAAAAAAAAAAAATAAAATTAGTAATTCAAAAAATAGAGAAAAATTAAAATCTTTAGCAACCTTCACTGAGAGGTATTTTTGGCTCAAGAGCACATGATGAGTAGAATTTTGAAAACTGATTGCAAGTTAGCATAGGGAATTATTGATTTATTTTGTTTGGCTTGGTTTTTAATCTTCCACTGTTTGGGGGGGGGGTATACACTTTAATTTCTTGTATGGCTTGTGTTTGTGCTGTTGGCCAGTTTGAATTTGTGTTTGTTTATGCATCTATAAGAGGAATATATTTTTCTTTCTCTACACACATTTTATTACTTCTGTAATAAAATGTTTAAAAATAAAATACAGTCACACAGTTCTGGTTTTCATGGACAAGGAATGAACAAAGAATGCTCTGTATGTAGCTGGAAACCTAGGGTAACATTAAACATGCTCTGGACTTCCACCATTTGAGTACTTACAATTTAAGTCTGTTTAGCTCAGGCTGGTACTTTTTCCCCTAAATTTCCTAGGTGAATAAAGTCCCAGAGCAAAGCAGGCAACCTGCCAATCAACCAGGCAGTGACATCTATGAAATATTTGTTCATCTTGGCAGTCATTCTGGCACAGTGTTTGTCTTCTGGGAACAAGTGTCTGATTGACAGATATTCTTTTGATGTAGCCAGTGAACCTGATGATATTGGCTGCCATTAAACCCCTAGTTCTTTACTAATTAATATGCTCAACCAACCTTTATGTCCTATGATAATATACAGGGCTTATTGTGTTTAGAGATGTAGTAAGGAAAGTATTGAATGATGTTTTCTTCAATATAGTTTCTGAAATACAAACACACACTTAGATTCTATTTGGATTTTAAGATTTATTTATAGATTTTATATTAAATATTAAACATTATATACTATTAGAGGTGCTCAGGGTATAACAAAAGAAGTAATAATGTATAAAGATTCATTCCAGCATATAAATTGTTATGTGAGAGAACCAAATTATATATTACTTTCCTTCAGTGTCTTTCTAAGGCCAAAGCATGAGAAAAAACTCTAGGGTTTATTTAACAAAATATTCCTAAATTGTTTTACAGGCATTTTAAGGGGTAATAATGATTAATTAGAATCTGGGGAAACATTTTAACTTGTATTTAATTTTATTCTTTCAGTTTAAACTTATGATACACTTAAATTAACATGTGGCTGTAATTTATAGCAAATACGGATCATACTTTGTGAAACATATATGACTTTTAAACATGAAAATAATATTGCCTGGTTGATAAAGCTCTCTCAATATTAAATTAGGTAGTATATGTACCACATTTACAATGGTTCCTAAGGTAGTACTATATAAGGATTAAAATATTCTGTTGCAGAAATCATATCAACTCATATTATAGTAAAAAAAGAAGGGAAAATCCTACTCAGTAAATGTAACCAATTGCTATTGAAAGTAATACTCAATCACCAGGAAGTTTGAACAAATGAGTTACATTACTGCCTTTGAGAATATGAGAAATGACCCCAAACCAAGTAGACTAGGTTATCACGTTAACAGTAAAAGCTCATATAACTGCACAATGGAATATGAATAGAAAAAAATGAAGTAATAGAAAATGAATTATAGGTATAAAGATGGTCAAAATGATGATTAGTTTTATTTTTTAAAAAATATCTGGCAAAGGATTTTTGAGCAATAGAGTATGTAACACTGACTACAGATACATGATTCCCTTTAGAGAGGATTCTGAGCACAGCAAAGCCAGCCTTATTCACTAGTCTATCTTTTGTTTGTCATTTATTATTGGTTATTTTATTTATTTACATGTCAAATGTTATCCCTTTTCTCAGTTTCCCCTCAACAAGGCCTCTATCCTCTCCTTCCTCCCCTGACTCCATGAGGGTGCTCCCCCACCTGCTCACCTACTCCCGCCTCAGTGGCCTAGAGGCCCCCTATCCTGGGTCATCAAGCTTCCACAGGACCAAGGGGCTTCCCTCCCAGTGATGCCAGATAGGCCATCCTCTGCTACCTATGCCTCTGGAGCTAGGGGTCCCTCCATGTGTACTCTTTGGTTGGTGGTTTAGATTCTGGGATCTTTGGGGATTCTGGTTGGTTGACATTGTTGTTCTTCCTCTGAGGTTGTAAATCTCTTCAGCTCCTATAATCTTGCCCTAACTTCCTTATTGGGGTGCCAACACTCAGTCCAATGTTTGGCTGCGTACATCTGTATCTGTATTGGCCTAGCTCTGGCAGAGCCTGTCAGGGGACAGCTATATCTAGCTCTTGTCATCAGGAAATACTTCTAGGTAACTGTAATAGTGTCTGGATTTGGTGTCAGCAGGTGGGATGGATCCCTATGGGGGGGGGCAGTCTCTGGATGGCCTTTCCTTCGGTCTCTGCTCCACTCTTTGTCCTTGCATTTCCTTTTATTTCCTTGGATTAATATATTTGAGGTGGGTGGGTCGCCCCATCTGTCAACTGGGGCCTGTGCCTTTCCATTGGAAATGGTCTTTACAGGTTCTATCTATCTTTTTTTAATTATATATTTTTATTTTCTATATTCTTTGTTTACATTCCAAATGATTTCCCCTTTCTCAGTTCCCTCCTCCCCATATGTCCCATAAACCTTCTCTCTCCACTCATTCTCCAATCACCTCTCTCCTTTTTCTCTGTCCTGATACTCCCCTCTATCTTTTTAATCAAAATTTTGTACAACTTAACACCAGTGAAGGTGACCATGTTAAAAAATATTCTTGAAAAATATCACTCTAAACTAGTATAGCTGATTTGATGAGTCTTATTTGTGAAAATGATTAGAAATGAAGATTCTGATTAATAGTTCATAAGATTTATCAAATAAAGAACAGATTTATCTAAGGACCATATCTGAAAAAAACTAATAAAACATTTGCTTGGATAAACCAGACATAAATGTCAACATTATGTTGATTTGTTCGCTTTGTTTTTCCGTTTATAATTTTAAGCTAAATTAGTCTGAGGTTTGTATACATACATGTCAAATGTTCCGCTCTGGAAACCCAGCTTCAATCTAGTAACATTTAGAACCCTTTATTGTATCTTTAACATTAAGAAATTATGAATGTCCTATACATAGAAGCTGTGATCATTTATAAAAGTTATGGAAAAGTCAGAAGATCTATGGGAACATAAACATGTAATACAATTGATATTAAAAAGAAATTTCTAAGAAGTCTTCAACAACAGAACTGGCATGCCTCACTACCCAACTTATAATCTTCAAACTTGTGTGAAAGGGATGGCCGAGAATATACTAAAAAATAATCTAAGAATTGCAAGAGAAATTTTAAGAAAAATGAATTGGTGTGTTTCTTGCCTACTGAAGAGTGAGTGACTTTTCTTATGTAAAGTTTGCTGTGTTTTTACTTGTTTTACAAACTGCTCTTCTGCCTCCTGGTTTTGATTCACTCTTAACATTTAGGTATTGACTACTCTAAATTCAATCATAAATCCTACTTTTCTAGACTTGTTTATTTGATATTTTACTCTAAGTCAAAGGATATCAATTCCATACATGTGTAGGTTTTTTTTCTCAATTTATCATTCTACTTCTATTTATTCTCCAACTAACATTTAATTGTCCATGCATTATGTATGTTTAGCTATTTTTCATGCAGAAAACATGTTTGTTTTCCTGATTTAAATATCTTTTTATATTTGTATTGAATATAATGAATGACACTAAGAAAATGATCCATGATACAAACTATTATTAAATCTTTAATTTCATCCATTAAACTTTCCAATAATCTGTTTTGCATTTCAAACAGATATTAAATTATGCTCTTTTCCTGTATTCAACCTTAATTCGGATATTTGCCCAATATAGTCTTATCCTTTTCAGTAACAATAGCTTAGGCAATACAAATTTTGTTCTGGTTGCTCTTTTCTCATCATTAATGTTATGCTTTTCAGTTTATTGGGCTATTTGATAGTAAGTCTTTCCCAGATTTACTTTCCATATTTAGCTTTTGTTTCTTCTAAACTAATGACTTTTGTTCCTGACAATAACACTTGATACTATTACCTAATCTTTCTTTCTATAATTGTATATCAATGAGTCCTAAAATGAATTTTATGTATAAAGTTCAAGTATTTTTGCATTTTTATGTGTTTAAACTATCTCACCATCAGAGCACAGTGAGAGAACTATTTCAAATAAGTTCTATTTGAACTTATATATTTCTACATATACTGTTTGTTTATCTTATAAGACTCTCAGTTATTATCTTATGTTTTAATATAATTACTTAAAACTTGAACAGATTTATATAATACAAAAACAACACTTAATAGAAGGTTTATGGTACCAAAGGTTTCCTTTTTCTTTCTCTACATCAGAATCCTTTACTTTTTGTTGGATCTTATGTCAATCTATGATACTTTGTGATAAATGAAAAGAAAAGGCCATGCTAGATGAAATGAGGAACCAATGACAAATGTTCCTCACTGATCACATTTTGCACGATTTGTGTATGAAAGAGCAATGATGAAAATTGATTTTCAAAAGAATGAATACAGAAAATATGAGGAATAGAAAATGGAAGCACATTGGGTTAAGTAAAAGAAAAGAAATTCATTTGAAGACTACCAACTGATAAAATATGGAGACTATAGTAGGTTTAGAAAATTATCACTATTATGTAGGGATAATTTTGTAGAGCAAAAGAATCACTATAGGTTAATGCTGCTACTAAGTATAATATTAGACCCACAGAAATATTCCTAATTTCTTAAAATTAGATCATAAATTTCAAAGTGAAATATCCCCATTTCCAATGAAAGAAATGAGTAGTCACTATGTCATTCAAGTGTAGTTTAATTTACTCTCAAATTGACATTTAGTCTGATATTATGTAAGTTTTTAGATGTTATGTAGTTCAAGATGCATAGTGTCATCTATTGGTTATCCTTTATTTAATTTCTTCAGTTGAATAAAATAAAGTGTATGAGGAACTTTGAATGTGAGAATTTCCCTAGAGGAACTTATCTGAGAAGCAAATCATTGAAATAATTGTTCTTATACTTATTGAAGAAAATCAATAAAACATTAGAAGTAAGAGATATGTATAAATTGTGCGTACATTTTGTATCAAAAACATAAATGAAAATAAACTAGGTATAGTCACACACCTATAGTCCCAATATTACATATGCAGAGGTAGAAGGTTTAGAAAGTGGGTTGTATAGTAAATAGAATTAGTAGAAGGACATCCAAGGATAAATAGCAAGAACCAATCTCAGAAAAATATAACTAAGCAAATAAATACACAAATAATGTCTATGAATATGGGGATTTTTAAAAATTAGAGTAATTATATTAATAACTATTTTAGAATAATTTAAATCAATTTATTTCAGAAATTGTGTTTGAGTAAAAGATGGCATCAATGTTGGGAAATTTATAATAAAATAGTGCTTAGTGAAAAAGTGTGATGATGTCTGAAGCATATTTTTAATAGTTAAAATGTAAATACATGAACAGAAATGTTAAAAATGAGTAGGAAATGTTAAAATATCGAATCAACTGAAGCTAAATAAATGGTATAGAGACATTTATTGTGCTGTTCTTAGAATTATTTTTTGGACTGTAAGATATATAAGCAAATATTATATGCAAAATAAAGCAACTTTTACTGCCTGCTCTGTTATTTTTAGGCAAACCACCACCATCCAGCTTGCTAATTATTTTAATAGCCTCTTAATTAGTTCCACTGTCTTCACCTCATGATCACCATACAACAGTCTAAGTAGATCAGTTAGACATGATGTGAATTCTCTTCACACTTTCAGTTGCATGCTAAGAATACAAGTCAAATCCCTTAGTCTAATTCGTCTTCGTAAAATCATACTCTTGCCACGAATGTTTTTGTCAAAATTCAGAAGATAAAATTCTAATAGCCAACAAGATATTAGGGAACACAACTGTTAGAACACTGTTGACTTATTACAGTTGGAGCTCTCATTAATGTGTTTCCTGTAATAATTACATCGTTATATGAGAATACAATGAGAAGATGGATCATCCCCAGAACCTGGCAAAGGTTGGCACCCATACCAGAGACTTCCAAACACTTTTAAAGAACATTTTAAAACAACAAGAACAAAAAAATACAACAAAAATAACAACAAAACCTCTGCTGTTTGTAAGTCAGCAGAAGAGATGACTATAGTAATTTGAATTCCTAAGACTGTTCTTACATAGATATCTCACATACTGCAAAAGTCATTTTGCATGATTTTTTGGCTCACTGGTGTGTGTGTGTGTGTGTGTGTGTGTGTGTGTGTGTGTGTGCTTGTGTGCTTGTGTGTTTGTGTGTCTTCTTGAATTCTTTGCAACTTTTGGATATTAGCGCTCTGTGATATGCAGTGTTAGTGAAGATAATTTCTCAATCTGTGAGCTGCTGATCTGTCCTTTTGACAGTGTCCTTTGCTTTACAAAACACTGTGCAGTTTTATGAGATCCCATTTATCAAATGCTGTTCTTAGAGTCTGAGCCACTGGTGTTCTGCTTAGGAACTTGTCTCCTATGACAATGTGTTCAAGGATATTTCCCCCTTTCTCTTCTATGAGACTTAGTATATCTGGTCTTATGTTGAGGTACTTGATCCAGTTGGACTTGAGTTTTGGAGAGGGTGATAATATGGAACTATTTTCATTTTTCTACATACAGACCACTAGTTATACCAACACCATTTGTTGAAGATGTTTTCAGTTATCCATTGTATGGTTTTGGCTTCTTTGTTAAAAAAAAAAAAAAGCATCCACAGGTGTGTGGCTTTATTTGGTTCCATTGTTGAACATGACTGTTTCTTTACTAATACCATGTACATTTTTATTAATTTTGAGATCAGAGAGGGTGATTTCTTATGAAGTTCTGTTATTGTTTAGGACTGTTTTGGCTATCATGGGATTTTGTTTTTCCCCAAGAAGTTGAGAATTGTGTTAGAATTTTGATGGGAATTTAAATGAATCTGTAGATTTCTTTTGGAAAGAAGACCATTTTCACTATGGTAATCCTACCTATTCTTGAGAATGGGATATCTTTCCATCTTCTGATATCTTCTTCAATTTATTCATCAGGGAAATGGAAACCGTAATACCTCTGAGGTTCCATCTTACACTCAACAGAATTACTAAGACAAAAAAGATATAGCACATGCTAGCAAGGGTAACTAAAATTCCTCCATTGCTGGTGGGAATGGAAATATGTACACGCACATTAGAAATCAATCTGGTGTTTTCAAAGAAAAATGGAAACAGTTCTACCTCAAGATTCAGCTATATCACTCCCAGGACTATATCCAAAAGATGCTACAACATCTCACAAAGGAACTTGCTCAATCTGTTCATAGCAGCTTTATTCATAATTGCAAGAAACTAGAAGCAAGCCAGGTGTAACTCAACTGACGAATGGATAAAGAAAAAGTGGTACATCTACACTATTCAGCTATTAGAAACAAAGACATCATTAATTTTGCAGGCAAATGGATTGAACTTGAGAATATCATCTTGAGTGAAGTAAGCCACCCTTAAAAGGATATGTATGGTGTGTACTCACTTATAAATGGATATGAGCCACAAATGCTGGATACCCATGCTTCATTCCACAGACTCAGAGAAGCTAAATAAGTATGGAGGCACAAGTGAGGATGTATGAAATTCACTTAGAATGGGGAACTGGGAAGGACGGGATGGGGATGGTAATGGGAGTTTCAGTATCAGGTCTTGGAAAGGACAGGAGAGATGGCTAAATGGACAGGAACATGAACGGAAATCTGCAACTGGTGGGGGTAAGGAGTTGGAAAGCATCTCTAAAAAAAGACAAGGGAGGTGCCTGGAAATCAATGAGGTGAACTTAGCTGTGACTCATTACATTGTGGATATCAAACCTGAACCACCTCCTGTATCCAGATAGGAATCCCAGTTAAGCAAAAAAAAAAAAAAAAAAGATACAAGTCCACCCACAAAACTTTCAACCCAAAATTTATCCTGCCTATATGTAATGCAAGCACAGGGGAGGGAGAAGAGCCTGGGGGGGATGGGTAAACAATAACCTTCCTAACTTGAGACCACTCCCTTGGGCAGAAACCAATCCCTAACTCTATTAATGATACTCTGTTAAGCTTGTGGATAGGAGCATGTTGTCCTCTGAGAGGCTCAACCAAGCAGCTGACTCAGGCTTATACAGACACCAACAGCTATACATTCGATGGACCTTGGGGATTCTAATGGAAGAATAAAAGAAAGAATTGTTGGCCTAAGGGATTAGGCACAGGAAGACCAACAGAGCCAACTAACCTGAACCCTTGGTTCTCTCAGAGTCTGAACCACCGACCAATGAACATGCTCAGGCTAGACCTAGGGATCCCCCTCATATATAGCTGGTGTGCAGCTTGATATTCATGGAGGTCCTGAACAACTAGAGCAGCGGCTATCCCAAAAGCTGTTGCCTGTATATGGGATATGTTCTACAGGCTGCGATGCCTTCTCTGGACTCAATGGGAAAAGATGCACCTAGACTTGATGGGACTTTAAGTGCCAGGGTGAGGGGCATACCCAGGGGCCCCCATCTACCAACAGGAGAAGAGGACAGGGATAAGGGAAGAATTGTGGAAGGGGGTGACTAGGAGGGGGGCATTGAGCAGAATGTAAAGTGAAGAAGGAAAAAATAAATAAAAAAATCATAACTGTAAAACCAGATACATTTGATTGTTCTTCTGTATTTGTAGGGGAAAGATTGAATATAGTGCTCTTAGGATGGTGGTTCTGAGTCTGTTCTCTGAAAGTAGTGATCCTGGCTTTTAGTTAGGTTGTTCCACTTGGTTTTTTTTTTTTTAATTCATATATTCTTTATTTACATTTCAAATGATTTCTACTTTTCTGGCTCCCCACTCCCCGAAAGTCCCATAAGCCCTCTTCCCTCCCTCTTTTCCCCCATCCACCCCTACCCATTTCCCTTTTCTGGTATTCCCATATACTGCTACACTGAGTTTTCCAGAACCAGAGGCCACTCTTCCGTTCTTCTTGGACATCATTTAATATGTGGATTATGTCTTGGGTATTCAAAGTTTCTAGGCTAATATCCATTTATCAGTGACTGCATAAAATTATTGATCTTTTGAGACTGGGTTACCTCACGTAGTATGATGTTCTCCAGCTCCATCCATTTGTCTAAGAATTTCATGAAATCATTGTTTCTAATGGCTGAATAGTACTACATTGTGTAAATATAACACATTTTTTGTATCCATTCCTCTGTTGAGGGACACTTGGGTTCTTTCCAGCTTCTGGCTACTACAAATAGGACTGCTATGAACATAGTGGAGCATGTGTCCTTATTGCATGCTGGGGAATCCTCTGGGTATATGCCTAGGAGTGGTATAGCAGGGTCCTCCGGAAGTGTCATGCCCAGTTTTCTGAGGAATCGTCAGACTGATTTCCAAAGTAGTTGCACCATCTTGCAATCCCACCAGCAGTGGAGGAGTGTTCCTCTTTCTCCACATCCTCGCCAACACCTGCTGTCTCCTGAGTCTCTGACCTTAGCCATTCTGACTCGTGTGAGGTGAAATCTCAGGGTTGTTTTGATTTACATTTCCCTAATGATTAATGATGTTGAACATTTCTTAAGGTGCTTCTCAGCCCTCCGAAGTTCGTCATGTGAAAATTCTTTGTTTAGCTCTGTATCCCACTTTTAATGGGGTTATTTGGTTCTCTTGGTTCTACCTTCATGAGTTCTTTGTATATATAGATATTAGCCTTCTGTCAGATTTAGGGTTGGTGAAGATCCTTTCCAAATATGTTGGTTGACGTTTTGTCCTTTTGACAGTGTCCTTTGCCTTACAGAAACTTTGTAATTTTATGAGGTCCCCTTTGTCAATTCTTGATCTTAGAGCATAAGTTATTGGTGTTCTATTCAGGAACTTTTACCCTGTGCCCATGTTCTCAAGGGTCTTCCCCAGTTTCTTTTCGATTAGTTTCAGTGTGTCGGGTTTTATGTGGAGGTCCTTGATCCATTTGGAGTTGAGCTTAGTACAAGGAGATAAGAATGGATCAATTTGCATTCTTCTGCATGCTGACCTCCAGTGAACCAGCACCGTTTGTTGAAAAGGCTATCTTTTTTCCACTGGATGCTTTCGGTTCCTTTGGCAACATGGAGACATCCCCTCTTGTCAGATACTTATTTTCTCTATGCTCTTGTTTTCTTGCCTGTAACATTAATTAGGAATTTAAGACTTTAAATATTTTAAAATATTTATTTAGGTCTTTAGAGATGGCTCAGCGATTAAGAGCACTAGCTGTTCTTCCAGAGATTCTGAATTTGATTTCCAGCAATCCCAGGCAGGCTCATAACCATTTATAATGTGATCTGATGTCCTCTTCAGGCATGCAATTATACATGCAGAGAAAGCACTGATATACATAAAATAAATACATAAATCTTAAAAATATTTAAAGCATTTACTAGTAACTTTTTACAGGCTACATATGGAACTAAATCTTCATTTACTATTGCAATTAAAAACATATTCAAGAATCTAAATTTATAAAATTAAAGAAGTATATGTTAGTCACTTTGTAATGACTAGAAATTGTGGCATAAGACTAGTTTTTGAGATGGACAAGATACACATCATGATTTGCAAAGGCAACCTAAAGATGTTTGATCTTATTTTAAGAATGTCAAAATTTAGTTACATTAAGTATTCTGTATTCCAAGAAAGAGTGATGTAATTTATATGGAGGCTTCAAAGGTTTTAGGATAAGTTTTAAAAAGGCATTGCTTTTTTTTTCATTTGTTTTTTTTTCAGGTTCTAGAATTTATTGATTAAGAAAAACAAACAAAAATACTAGCTGAGGTGAGAGCGAGACTAAAGAGACCAGATCAATTCATAGGCACATTAAGTGTCTTTTCAATTCTCTCTTCAATTACAGTAGCAGGGAGCTGGAAGTTATAGAGTAAGTAGGTATCAGCAGTCAACACAAATCCGAAAACAACTAGCAGACCTAGAACTGACAAACAGTTTGGTGAGTTCATTCAGGTTGTTATCAGGGAGTGAATGGTGGTATGACTGTAGCACACATGGCAGTGGCCAGGGACTTCATGATCAGTGCAGCAGTTATCATGCATGCACTGAATGGCCTGTGGGGAAGAAAGCTAAATGACTATTGGGGTGGGGGCTTAGATAGAAGGTCTCTTTTCTGCTGTAGGAGAAAAAAATCCAATGGCCTAGCATTGAATTTTTTTAAAATGTGAAAACAATGTATGATTATAATAAATATTTTATTGGGCTTTTATTACAGTGAATTTCTAATATATCTTTGATTGTGGTGCTATGGTATCCATACTGTTGAGTTGTGTTGTTTTGGTGACAGGCTCAAATGAAAAACAATATGTAAAATAAATTTTATAAGTATTATAACTATTGAATTGTAAGCATTCTTATTTATTTGTCTATTATTTTAAATTTTAGAGTCAATAGAAACAGCAAATTTATAGAGTAGAGCATCACTACATGGTACAATTTAAATTATAACTATCCATTTTCAATGCTTGTTACTTAAAATCTTATCCATGACTTCTATTTCTCTTTTCTCAGTATCATTTCCTCCTTATTAGTTTCATTCTTCACAAGATAGTGGAAATAAAAGGAATGAAAACCTGTCTAAACAGATTAAATTATTTTACTTTTCATATTCAGTCCTCAAAAATTAACTCAAAGAGGAGATCTGAACTTAATTTCTGAATGAATATTGTGCCAGTATTAGCTGATGCTTAGATGTCAAAGAATAACAATCACTATGTGTTTTTTGTCTTTTTAAGTTAATTAATTAACTAATTAATTAATTCTTTACACTACAGCTTTTATTTCTGCCCCCTAGTCCAACAGCAAACTGTTCCGCATCTCATACCTCCTCCCCACCCCCATGTCTCCATAAAGATGTTTCCAGCCCTCATCTCCCACCCCACATGACCTCTGAATTGGTATATCTCTAACAAAAAGAGATCAAGGGGATACAAATTAGCAAAGAAACAAAGGTACCACTATTAGCAGATGATAAGATAGCACACATAAGCAACCCCAAAAATGCTATCAGAGAATTTTTCCAGCTGATAAACAACTTCAGGCAAGTGGCCAGATATAAAATTAACTCAAAGAAATCAGTATATTTCCTTTAAACAAATGATAAACAGGTTGAGAAAGAAAATAGGAAAAAAATCCTCCTTTAAGAACAACCACAAATAATATAAAATATCTTGGGTAACTCTAACCAAACAAGTGAAATACCTGTATGATTATAACTTCAAGTCTCTCAAGAAAGAAATCAAAGAAGATCTCAGAAAATGAAGAGATCTCCCATTTTCATGGATTGGCAAAATTAACATAGTATAAATGACCATCCTACCAAAGGCAATCTTCAATGCAATTCCCATCAAAATCCCAACACAATTCTTCAAAGACATGGAAAGAGCAATTCCCAAATTCATCTGGAAAGGCAAAAAATCCAGAATAGCGAAAATAATTCTTAACAATAAAAGAACTTCAGTGGTAATCACCATCCCTGACCTCAAGCATTACTACAGAGCAATAGTGATTAAGACTGCATGGTATCAGTACAGAGACAGACACATTTGATCAACTGAGTCGAACTGAAGACCCCAAAATAAAACCACACATTTATGGACAAAAATGCCAAAAAGTATACAATGTAAGATAGAAAGCATCTTCAATAAATGGTGCTGGTCTAACTGGATGTCTGTATGTAGAAAAATGAAAACAGGCCCATATTTGTCACCTTGCATAAAGCTCAAGTTCAAGTGAATCAAGGACCTCTACATAAAACCAGATACATTGAATCTAATAGATGAGAAAGTGGGAAAGAGCCTTGAACTCATTAGCGAAGGGAGAAAATTACCTAAACAGAGCTCCAATGGCTCATGCTCTAGAACCACGAATTGATAAATAGAACCTTATAAAGCTGGAAAGCTTCTGTAAGGCAAATGATATCATCAGTAAGACAAATTGGCAGCATAAAGATTTGGTAAAAATCTTCACTAACCCCAAATCCAATAGAAGGCTAATATCCAAAATATATAAAGAACAGAAGAAGCTAACCACCAAGAAATCACACAACCCAAACAAAAATGGGGTATAGCACAAATCCAGGAATTCACAACAGAGGAATCTCAAATGACTGAGAAGCATCTGAAGAAATATTCATAGTCTTTAGTGATCAGAGAAATGCAAATCAAAACAACCCTGAGTTTCCACCTTACACCAATCAGAATGGCTAAGATCAAAACCTCAGGTAACAACACATGTTGTTGAGGATGTGGAAAAAGAGGAATATTCCTCCATTGGTGGTAGGATTGCAACCTGTTACAACCATTCTGAAAATCAATCTGGAGGTGCCTCAGAAAACTGGAAATAGATCTACCTGAAGACCCTGCAATAGTCTTGGGAATATACCCAAAAGTTGCCCCAAACATGCTACAGGGGCATGCATTCCATTATGTTCATAGTGGCCTTAATTGTGATAGCCAGAAGCTGGAAACAACCCAGATGTCATACAATAGAAGAATGGATACAGAAAATGTCTTCATTTACACAATGGAATACTACGCATCTATTAAGAATGAGACATCCTGAGTTTTGCAGGCCAATGGATGGAACTAGAAAATGTCATACTGAGTGAGGTAACTCAGACTCAAATGAACATGCATGGTATGTACTCAATGATAAGTGGATATTAGCCAAAAAAGAAAAAGTACAGGATACCAAAGATATAGTCCACAGAACTCAAAAAGGCCAACAATCACTATTTGCAAAATTATGGTTTTTGCTCTTTATATTTGCTAGTATAAGTAACTGAATGTTTTATAAATATTCATTTCATTCCTTTTGAACTCAACAATCTTATTAAAATTGTCATTTTAGTAGCAACAGATGAACTATACTGAATAAGTCTAACAATAAAGTTTATTTTGGTATTTCATGAAGGTTTAGAACCAAATAAGAAATCTATATTATAAATTTTAAATGATAAAACAATATAGCAAATTGTTATGTAACATATAATATTGGTTACTAATAAGTAAATGTATACTTGTAGTAATATAAGAAAATATGAAAGTACATTGAGACACTGTCAATTTCAAAATAAATCACTATGGCACCCCACTTTTGAGAGTAAGTTATCATGAGACTAAAATGATTAGGTATAGTTTATTTGCCTTTATAAAGAAGAGTAGGCCAGGTCAACAGCTGTATACCGTCCCCTAGCCTGTGTGCCTCCTAGGAGGTACACAATAACCAAGGACACAGGTGAGAGTCACGCCCAAATACCAGTTCGGACATCCACGACTACTGGACACCCACAAAGCCCAGCTGATGCAAGGCCCCCTACCCCTTGTCCACTGTCCTTCTGGTCTGCTTCCCTACCTAGGCCAGATCAGCAGCTAATACCCACTAAAAAGGTAAAGCCTGCTTACATCCCAGGAGTTCTACAGTAGCCACAGACACAGGCGAGAATCTCACAAATACACTCATGCCAGCTGAAATACCAATTAATGCTGGGACACCCACAAGTGCTAGGATACCCACAGAGCCCAGATGATGCAAGGCCCCACCCTACTCCACTTTCCTTCTGGTCTGCTTCCCCCACTGTGCCAGATCAGCAACATAATACTGGTCCATATGCTATAGCCTGAATGATTCCCAGGAGCTCCTCAGTAACCAGGGACACAGGAGACCTGCTCTAAGCAGAAACACAAGAGGTCCACTCTAACCAGAGATAGCAATGATGACCACTGAGGAGACTAGCACTAACCCAGGTCACAGAACTCTACCTACCTTCAAGGAAGACAGCTTCAGTCAGAGATACCCAGTCCATTTAACACCAAAGATAACCAGATGGCCAGAGGCAAGCACAAGATCATAAGGTCATAAACAACAGACTCCAAAAAAAATTAGACACCACCAGAACCCAGTTCTCCCACCACAACCACCCCTGCATCCCTCAATATTCCTGAAAAGCAAGATGATGACCTAAAATCCCATCTCATAAAGATGATAGAGGCATTGAAGAATATAAAGTACTTCTTTAAAGAAATACAGCAGAACACAGGCAAAAAGGTAGAAGCACTCAAAGAGGGAACAAATAAATCCCTTAAAGAAATACTGAAAAATACAACTAAGCATGTGAAGGAATTGAACAAGGAAATGGCCCAAGAACTAAAAAGGGAAATAGAAACAATGAAGAAAACTCAAAGGGAGACAGCCCTAGAGATAGACAACATAGGAAAGAGACCAGAAGCTACAGATGCAAACATCACCAACAGAATACAATATATAAAAGATGATGTCAGGCATAGAAGATACCACAGAAGATATTGACCAATTGGTCAAAGAAAATACCAAGCTCCTAACCCAAAATGCACAGAAAATTCAGGACACAAGGAAAAGATCAAATCTAAGGATAATTGGAATAGAAGAGGGTAAAGATTCTCACCTCAAAGGGACAGAGAATATCTTCAACAAAATCATAGAAGCAAACTTTTCTAACCTAAAGACAGTGATGAACATAAATGTAAGAGAAGCCTACAGAACACCAAATAGATTGGACCAGAATATAAAATCCTCCTGTCAAATCATCCTAATCAAAAAACCAAATGCACAAAACAAAGAAAGAATATTGAAAGCTGTAAGGGAAAATGCCAAGTAACATATAAAGGCAAACCTATAAGAACTACACCAAAACTCTAAGCAGAGACTCTGAAAGCCAAAAGAACTTGGGAAGATGTCCTACAGACTCAAGAGAACAGAAATGCCAGCCAAAGATACTATATACAGCAAAATTCTCAACACATGTGGATTAAATTGTGGCTTGCAAGAGTTTTGACTCTGCTTACCCCAGGCCAGTGCCAGGCAGGTGTTGGGCTATGAGAAGCCACTGGACACCTCTCTAGGGTTGGGGGAGTGCAGTCTGGAGGTGTCAGGGGCATGCTGGAGCCTGCTCAGGCATCCCTGGACTTGTGCAGAGGCCTGGAACATCTGGTTCTCAGGCTCTTGGACACCCCAGTTACTGCTGGGTGCTGCAGAATAGCTGAGAATGGAGTGGGGGCCCTAGAGTTGGATGTTTCCCAGGGCCAAGGGGGAAAGAGGGGAGGTCCAGCTGGATCCTGAGGGGATGTGGATCCTTGGCTTGGTCAGCAGGTGCCTTGGCTTGGTAGAGGCCATGGCTGGGAGCACTGAGAGGCCTTCTGCAGGAGACTAGATACCTCTTTAGATGAAGGCCTATTCCATTGCTCCCCAAAGCAGATCCCGATGAAAAGAGAGAGTTCACAGTTTTAAACCATTTATTGTCATGACAGAGAGTTGTTATGAGTAAATCTATACCCCACGTTCTCAGGGCAGGCCTGAGGCTAAATATCTTTTTCATGGAGGAGTGCCTGGGAAGGGGAGTTTATTGACTAAGCCCTCAGGCCTTTAAGTACCTCATTAATATGGAGATCTGTCTTGAAGCTACATGACCTGTGGTCACATTTTGTACCTGTGGAGGTGATTGTGGCATTGCTCTTACATGACTGATGGCCACAGATCTATGTAGAGCTGCTGCCTTGTGTCAGGGGCCTGATGTCTAGGAGTGTGGAAAAACACCTACCTTTCTTTGAAGGGTCACATGCGGGGTCACTGGGTTTTCAAACCTAGCTCAACCAGAAACCTGGCTGCCTTTCATGGCACCAAAAACATAGATGGAGAAACCAAGATATTCCTTGACAAAATCAAATTTAAACAGTATCTTTCTACTAATCTAGCCCTACAGAGAATACTGGAAGGAAAGCTCCAGCACAAGGATGGTCACTACACCCAAGAAAACACAAGAAAGAAAACATTTCACACCAAACCCAAAAGAAGTGTTTCAAATTTAATTAGAAAAGTCTGGCAGTAGTGGCACATGCCTGTAATCCCAGCACTCTGGGAGGCAGAGGCAGGTGGATTTCTGAGTTCAAGGCCAGCCTGGTCTACAGAATGAGTTCCAGGACAGCCAGGGGTACACAGAGAAACCCTGTCTCAAAATACCAAATCCAAAAAACAAAAAAACAAAAACAAAAAAAAAAGCCAATTTAATTAGAAAATTGATAACTTTATTCAATCATATAAAACAATATCAATTGTGATATTACTAGAAGTTACATAGATGATGAAATATATTTTGGCAAATACTAAAAACTTCATGACATTTATGTGTAAAAATCTGGTTGATTTAATTCAATTAAAAGTAGTAGAGGAGAAATTTACATAAATATGATATGACAGGCATTTGACAAAACAATTATTTATATATCAAATTCTAAACAAATGAATCCCACACATACTGCTGTAAAAGAATTTCTTCATTATTTTCATGCCAAAAAATTTAAGTAAATACTTGAATACTGTAGTAAAATTTTATATTAGTTTGCTTACAGAGATTCTGCTCCAGATATGCATGAATAATAATTTTATTAGTTATTTGTACATTCTTAGAAATTAATGCATTGTATATACGTCATTAGTTAGGCTAAAGAACATAGAATATTTTTTGTTTTCAAGAAAAATTGCCTCAAGAGATTCTTTGAATTTTATTATAATTTTATAATGTTGAATTTTTGGTATTTTTAAATAATATTTTACTTTTTAATATTTTATTTTAGTTTTTAATTCATGAGTGGCCTTTTAAATATTTGTTTTATCTTTAAGATTATAATATAATAACATCATTTCTCCCTTCTACTTTTGCCCTCTAAACTCTCCCACATAACATTCTTCTTTTACACATTTATGGACACATTTATTTATTAATTTCAATTAAATACATATATGCATACAAGCATATATTCCTAAATACAACCTATTCAGTCCATAAAAATGTTGTTTGTAAACAAATTTTCAGGACTGATAACCAATTTTGTATTGGATAGTCAATTATTGTGCTCTTACATAGGAAAGACAATTTTCATCACTCTCAGCAGTATATAGTTCTCTGTGTAGGGCTAAGGTTTCATGGTCCAGTTTAGTCTATTTCTGTCATTCTTGTTCAATTTCCATTGGGCACTCAGGTTGGTGAAACTTTATGAGTGTAGCTTTTGATATTACTAGGAGCAAACACCTTGATTTTCTGGCCCATGCAATCTTTCTGTCCCTCTTCCATAATGTTCCATATATATATATGGAGAGTTAGAATTACATATATATATATATATATATATATATATATATATATATATATAATTTTTTTCAATGAAAACATGTTGACCACATGCTGTAGTATGGCTTTAGACATGTGCTAAGAAATACTGAAATTTTATGTGGATTATGGGATATGAACTGAAGATCTGATGCTTGAGCAACAGTGCTTCTAGCTCCCCCAACAAACGTTGAGACTTCTGAACAATAAAAAATTATGTTATGAAAGTGGCAATATAAACCATAAGAGAAGAAAATATGGAAAATATGTAAAAATATTAACTGATAGGTCTATAGCATCTTTAATGTATAATAAACATACCTGTATAAAAAGACAAAACAGAATAAAAGGTGAGCAATGGGCTATGGACAGGGATCAAAAGAAGTACAGCATTTGCTGTCTAAACTAACAACCTGATTTAGATCCCTGGATCCATGTGCTTAGAGAGATACTACTCTTGTATGTACAGAGCCATATTGGGGCAGTCTTGCACTTGGTCAGAGTTTGACTTTGGTCAAGGTTAACTTCTCCCAGTTAGCCAGGATCCTGCTCCACCTAGGGTGGAGTGCACGTAGTAAAGGTCAAGTTCATTGTTCCTCCAGGTATAGGGATTCCTGAATTAAACAGGTGACCCACCCAGCTGCCGGAGCAGTCAAGACGAAGACCTCCAAGAGAAGCTAGACAACTTCCACCGGAACTCAGCCTGGAGTCTGGGGGGAAGGGTTTGCCCGAACTGTTATAAGGTCTGGCGCCATTAAAGTTTAGGGCTTTGATCAGTGAACATTGACTTGGCCGTACGTTCTTTTCGCCGCTCTTCCCTATGACCCCAAAATTCTCTCAACAGGTAACCTGGTTTACATGTAGCTGCTGGCGGCTACATAGTGGCGCCTGAACGTGGGAAGACCTGGCACGAGAGAATTTCTTGAGGTAGCCCTATCCAGCGAAGCTTCGCGGAAAAGGTGAAAATTAATGGTGTCCGCACGGTAAGCAACATAGAGGGCAAAACTAGCGCTAGTGAATTCGTGTCTATGGTTGTGAGTGCAAGGAATGGATACAGTTTTTCAAGCATACTGCGTGGACCCAGCGCAGGACTGCTTGGGTTGATAAGATAGGGAAATATGGGGAAGGAATTTGGTAGGCATTTGCCCAAAGCTCGTAAGAGCTGATTTCGGCGAAAAGAAAGGGGTTTTTAAAAATAGGCATATGTCCACAGCTTCTAAGAGCTGTTTAAAGAGGAAAATGGATGCAATTGCTTAACAAGCACGCTTAACTTTCTGTGTATCTTTCCGTGTTTGTCCCGGTGCACCGACTGTCTGTCTATGTGTATGTTTATGTCCTCTCTGTGTCTTTGTGTGAATGACTGTTTCATGTTAAAAAGAAAAAATTGGTAAAGATTACATCTGCTGGTAACCTCTTGAGCTAGCCACAGTTTGTGTGGGGATTGATTCAAAGCCACGCTGCAGCAGCGTAGCTCACTCACCCAAGAGGCAAGCATGGCTGGGGAAAAAGCCGCTCTTAAAGCCCAGAAACCTCGAGATTTGGGAAGACTTTGGTTTGGCTTGTGAAATTCATGTAGTCGCTTTATACTTGTTTCTAATTGGTTTTAATGATATAAGGCTTTACATTTCTTGACTAAAGAGTTATAAATTAATTGGTTATGTAAAAGGTATAGTGTTATTAAGAAAAGGTTAGTTTAAAACTGGTGATTCAGTGTTAGAGCTATCTTAACTAACTACACGTGGCCTAACGCCACTCATGCCTTGTTCTTGTTTATAATTGGATTTAAAGGTATATTTTGCATGTCTTGACTATAGAGTATTGGCTTAAGTCACTGCACATGGTTTAAAAGGTATAATGTTATTAACAAAAGTTAGGTTAAGGCTGGTAGTTTAGGGTAGTCGCCATTTTGAACACGTGGCATGATGGTTAAGGCTGGTAGTTTAGGGTAGTCGCCATTTTGAACACGTGGCATGATGGTTAAGGCTGGTAGTTTAGGGTAGTCGCCATTTTGAACACGTGGCATGACGATTAAGGCTGGTAGTTTAGGGTAGTCGCCATTTTGAACACCACGTGGCATGACGCAATCCAGGAAATACAGGCCTTTGGGACGCTCCTAAATTGGCATGGTGTTTCATGTGAATCTTGGCCTGGAGATTAGACTTAATGAAGATTAAGATCTAAAATATTGTCTCTTTAATAAGTTACACTGTTATACACTTGAACATAAGAACTGGCATACAAACCTTGTGCTGTAAATATGTGTTTGCCATTGATTTTAAAGAAAATAGATTGTTTAAAATTGAGATTTGCTTCCAAAATTACAATTGTGCTCTAATATTGCAAGAAAACATTGAGTTACAATAAAAATCAGTGTGTCATTGGCTACAGTTTTCAGTTTGCAGGCTCGTAATTGTTAACATTTTGTAATTAAGATAATTTTGAGAGTGATACAGCTATGGGTTTTAGAGGCCCATTGCCACTTTTCCACAAGTTTATAGGCTACAATGGTAGGAGCAAAATTTAACCCTCCAAGATTAAAAAGGAGATCTCTGTAGAAATGTATTTGATATCAAGTAGGTTCCTTTGACCATGAAATTACAGGTTTCTTTTGTTTAATCCTGAAAACGTCCTAGCAGGTTTGGGTCTGGTCTTAGTTAAAAGGCTCAGGTCTAGTCCTTGCCAAGGACTCAAGGTGGATCCTAGGGCAGATAAAAAAATTTACATTTGAGTTAATGCAAAGCTTAGAGCTGCCTCAGGGGAAGCTAGTGAGGAAGTTTTGAGAAATTGTTTCTGCCTTACAGGCCCCACCTAGGGAGTGTTTGGCTTTAAAAAAAAAAAAAAAAAAGGTTTTTGACTTATCCAGGTGTGGGTTAAAATGCAGTTCAAATCTATGAAAGGTCAAGGAGGCTATAAAAGCATTAACATTTGGCCTGTCTACTCCCTATAAAATTATTGTAAATTTAAAGGGTTGGTTTTTTGCTTTACATTCTGATAATTATAAAAGCATTTGCTTCTAATTTTAAAGAGACAACAAAACAATTTCATTAGAAAGTTTTGCCTCAAGGAATGGCTAACAGCCTTATGTCTTGTGAGAAAAAGTGTTTGTCTCTGTTTCAATACTAGAAGTTAAGATCTTAAAATTTTCAGTGTATAATGTTCATAGAATGTTTGTTACAGGCCCTTGCTCCTATAGACTTTTAGAATTTTTAGGTAAATGGCTTTCAAAAGTTGTTAGGATATATTAATTGGCTTTATCTTATATTTACCTCATTTTAAGCTTGCCACAGAAGGTCTTAAACCTCTGTTTTCAAGGTAGGAAACGTTTGTTCCTTGCTTCAAGCAACAATCAAATTTATTATTAATGGTTGGTCTATTACATGGCAAGCATTTTTAGGCAAAATTAATAATTGTTATCCAAAAGATAATTTGTACTATCAGATCACATGTTTATTCCTTTAAGTTTCTCCCTGCTTCAACACAGATACCTGAATTGGGTGCTATAGCAGCTATTTTTAAGATGTTAAAGGTCAAGCTTTTAATAATAGTAGATATACATAGCTCATGGTTTATAATTGCTTAAAATTGGTCCATTTTTAATACTGCTAATTCTTAATTTCTACAGTTTGTACAAATGTGATTCAAATTTCTAAGAACAAAGGATATATTCTCTAAATGACTGTCCTTTAGGTATTTGAAATAATTTTATATTTTGTGCACATCAAATTATAAAGATTTGTTCTTGATGTCCTCAATTTCTACCTCTACCACGTAATGGTGTTAATCCTAGAGGACTTGTTATTACAGATAAATGATATTCATATTTCTAATTTAAAAGATAAAAAAAAATATGTACATGTGACTAATGATTCATTTTTAGGCTGTCTAGTTGCAACTGCTCTAACAGAAAAAGCAACTATATTTTATATAATTACATAGTTATTGCCTATGTTATGGTTTATACTTTGTGTTCCAACTTAAATTAATAAAACAATATCTTCTTGGAAGAAAGAAGAGAGGGGAAATTGTGTCCCTGTGCATATAATTTAAATTATGCTTACATGTTTTTAAAAAAAATTTTAAAAATTGGATGCCAAGAAACTCCTTGCTAAATGTATATGACATCTTGTAATTAGACATATTGATGTCTAGGTGAAATGAAGGAATTCACTTACTAACATATGCCATGATCCTGATTTAATATTGGGGGAGAAGGCATGTCCTCTGTTTTTTCCACAGAATGCTGCAGAAGATATGCTGACTGTGTGCTTGCTGAATGCCCAGACCATGGTAACATAAGAGCTATATTGGGTATATGTTCTTGACTTACCTCAATTGTTAAATGTCCCAGGTTAGATAAATTGCCTAGCTTCAAGCTTTTAGACTTTGTGGGACAGAACATGGAGACTGTTATGCTAGCTTAGGAAAAATTAATTAAGAAGAGTTAAAATGACTCTTCTCCTTATTGTGCTCAGCTGACTCAACCATAGACTGGTCTAGAAATAATTCCAATATTGAAGATTCCAATTTTGAAGATGGCTAACAATCTTCAGCCAGCTGTGTTAATTTAACATATAGTCTCCACTTTTCCTGAGAAGTAACAGCTTATTTCTTGATACACAAGGCTACCTCTCCCACCTCAGAGGCCAAGCTTTGGGTCCTTAAAGTTGTTAATTTACAACTGAATTGGATACTTCTGGGACAAGTTAATCCTATTCCACCTTTAACTCTTGACCTTGTCTGTTAAGCAGACTGGCTGTCTCCACCCAGGCTCACCTGGATGGAGAGATTACATGTCTGTTAAAGACACTTGCAGACCCCCCTGGCTTCAAAACTTACACAAGTGGATCTCCAAAGAGGGAGCCACATAGAACTCAGATCTATGTGTGTTTGTTTTTGAACAAACATGGGTACCAGCGAGACGTGCGAGGCAAAGCACTGCATGGGGAGGTGAATTTCTGCTTCTGAGTCCCCAGGAAGTACACCTAATTGCATAGGGGTTAACGTCGAGAGGCTGTCCTTAAAATAATAAGGGAGCCTATTACCCCTCCTCTGAAAAAGACGTTATACAATATTTAAGAGGAATTACGGTCAATGCTTCCCCTCCTGGTTAAGGCCCGCCTTCTTATGAAGGATATTTATCCACTTGTTTTCTACCTCCTCGTGTTCAAATTAATAAAAAAAGGGAGGACATGTACAGAGCCATATTGGGGCAGTCTTGCACTTGGTCAGAGTTTGACTTTGGTCAAGGTTAACTTCTCCCAGTTAGCCAGGATCCTGCTCCACCTAGGGTGGAGTGCACGTAGTAAAGGTCAAGTTCATTGTTCCTCCAGGTATAGGGATTCCTGAATTAAACAGGTGACCCACCCAGCTGCCGGAGCAGTCAAGACGAAGACCTCCAAGAGAAGCTAGACAACTTCCACCGGAACTCAGCCTGGAGTCTGGGGGGAAGGGTTTGCCCGAACTGTTATAAGGTCTGGCGCCATTAAAGTTTAGGGCTTTGATCAGTGAACATTGACTTGGCCGTACGTTCTTTTCGCCGCTCTTCCCTATGACCCCAAAATTCTCTCAACAGGTAACCTGGTTTACATGTAGCTGCTGGCGGCTACACTTGTAAATTATACTTTGACCTCCACAGCAAATGCACAGTATACACACATGCACATGTGCACGTGCATTCACACACAATATACATGCACATACATCCTGGGCATGCATGTAAGAAAACAATATAATAAATTATTGGCGATACTTGCTGTCTGCAGAGACACAAAAGGATCATTAGGTACTGTATTACCCTGAGCTTTAGATTTCCGCTGGTGCAAACCTCCAGGGGTCTGCCTGCACTCAGGAACTGAGCACTTAGGCGGCTTTTGTCTGCCAGCCCACCGGGATCGGTGCCCATGTCCTGCCCAGGAAGCTGTGGAAGGAGAGAAGCCCCGTGGCCATACTCGCAGCCTACAGGGACACAAAAGGATCAATAAGTACTGTATCACCCTGAGCTTTAGATTTCTGGTGGTGCAAACCGCCAGGGGTCTGCCTGCATTCAGGAACTGAGCACATAGGCGGTTCATCTGCAAGCCAGTCCATCGCAGGACCTGTGTCCTATGTGAGAATCAACAGAGGGAGTGACCCCCACCACAACTTCTTCCCTCCATAATAGAGCAGACAGAGAACACCAGAGAACACTGGTTACGTAAACAGGACCCTACATTTTGCTGCATACAGGAAACACACCTCAATGTCAAAGACAAAAACTACCTTAGTGTAAAAGGCTGGAAGACAATTCTACAAGCAAATGGTCCCAGGAAACAAGCCAGAGTTGCCATTCTAATTTCAGATAAAATTGACTTTCAACCTAATGTCATCAAAAGAGACATGGAAGGTCACTACTTGCTGGTCAAAGGAAAAATCCAACAAGAAAAACTCTCAATCCTGAACATCTATGCCCCAAATACAAGGGTGCCCTCATTCATAAAAGAAACTTTACTAAAGCTCAAAGTACACATTGCACCTAACACAATAATTGTGGGTGACTTCATCACTCCACTTTCACCAATGGACCAATCAGGAAAACAGAAACTAAACAGGGAGACAATGAAACTAATTGAAGCTTTGAACCAATTGGAGTTAACCGATATATATATAGAACTTTTCATCCCAAAGCAAAAGAATATACCTTTTTCTCAGCACCTCATGGTACCTTCTTCAAAATAGATCATATAGTTGGTCACAAGACAGACCTCAACAAATATAAGAAGATTGAAATAATCCCATGCCTCCTATCAGATCACTATGGAGTAAAAGTGGTCTTTAGTAACAATAAAAACTACAGAAAGCCCACATACACATGGAAACTGAATAATACTCTACTCAATGATAACTTGGTCAAGGAAGAAATAAAGAAAGAAATCAAAGATTTCTTAGAATTTAATGAAAATGAAGGCACAACATACACAAATCTATGGGACACAATGAAAGCAGTGCTAAGAGGAAAACTCATAGCTTTGAGTGCCTCCAAAAAGAAATTCGAGAGAGCTTACACTAGAAGATTAACAGAACAACTGAAAACCCTGGAACAAGAAGAAGCTAATTCACCCAGGAGGAGAAGAAGACAGGAAATCATCAAACTCAGGGCTGTAATCAATCAAGTAGAAACCAAGAGAACCATACAAAGAATCAACAAGACCAAAAGCTGGTTCTTTGAAAAAATCAACAAGATAGATAAACCCTTAGCCAGACTAACCAAAGGGCATAGAGAATGTATCCAAATTAACAAAATTAGAAAGGAAAAGGGAGTTATTACAACAGAAACTGAGGAAATTCAAAATATCATCAGATCCTACTACAAAAACCTGTACTCAACACAACTGGAGAATCTGGAGGAAATGGACATTTTCTTAGACAGATACCAATTACCAAAATTGAACCAGGATCAAATAGACCATCTAAACAGACCCATAAACCCTAAAGAAATAGAAGGGGTCATAGATAGGCTTCCAGCCAAAAAAAAAGGCAGAGGACCAGATGGTTTCAGTGCAGAATTCTATCAGACCTTCAAAGAAGACTTAACACCAATACTCTTCAAACTTTTCCACAAAATAGAAACAGAAGGAACACTACCCAACTCCTTCTTCGAAGCCACTATTACGCTGATACCAAAACCACACAAAGATCCAACTAAGAAAGAGAATTTCAGGCCAATTTGCCTTATGAATATCTATGCAAAAGTACTCAATAAAATTCTTGCCCACAGAATCCAAGAACACATCAAAACAATCATCCACCATGATCAAGTAGGCTTTATCCCAAGGATGCAGGGATGGTTCAATATAAGGAAATCCATAAATGCTATCCACTACATAAACAAACTCAAAGAAAAAAACCACATGATCATTTCATTAGATGCTGAAAAAGCATTTGACAAAATTCAGCATCCTTTCATGCTAAAAGTCTTGGAAAGGACAGGAATTCAAGGCCCATATCTAAACATAGTAAAAGCAATATACATCAAACCGGTAGCCAGCATGAAACTAAATGGAGAGAAACTTGAAGCAATCCCACTAAAATCAGGGACTAGACAAGGCTGCCCCCTCTCTCCATATCTTTTCAATATAGTTCTTGAAGTCCTAGTTAGAGCAATTAGACAACATAAGGAGGTCAAAGGGATACAAATTGGAAAGGAAGAAGTCAAACTATCACTATTTGCAGATGATATGGTAGTATACATAAGTGACCCTCTACTATAGAACTCCTACAGTTGATAAACAACTTCAGCAAAGTGGCTGGCTACAAAATCAACGCAAGCAAATCTTTATATATTTATATATATTATATATATTTTATATATTTTATATATTTTATATATTATATATATTTATATATATATTTATATTTTTATATATTCAAAGGATAAGCAGACTGAGAAAGAAATTAGGGAAATGACCTCCTTCACAATAGCTACAAACAGCATAAAGTATCTTGGGGTGACTCTAACCAAACAAGTGAAAGACCTATATGACAAGAACTTCAGATCTCTGAACAAGGAAATCAAAGATCTTAGAAAATGGAAAAACCTTCTATGCTCATGGATTGGCAGGATTAATATAGTTAAAATGGCCATCGTGCCAAGGGCAATCTACAGATTCAATGCTATTCCTATAAAAATCCCAACCCAGTTCTTCATAGAGCTAGAAAGAGCAATTCTCAAATTAATCTGGAATAACAAAAAACCCACGATAGCTAAAACTATTCTCAACAGTAAAAGAACTTTGGGGGTTCCCTATCCCAGACTTTAAACTCTACTACAGAGCAATAGTGATAAAAAACTGCATGGTATTGGTACAATATCAGGCATGTGGATCAATGGAATAGGATTGAAGACCCAGAAATGAACCAACACACCTATGGTCACTTGGTCTTCGACAAAGGAGCTGAAAGCATCCAGTGGAAAAAAGATAGTCTTTTCAACAAATGGTGCTGGTTCAATTGGAGGTCAGCATGCAGAAGAATGTGCATCGATCCATTCTTATCTCCTTGTACCAAGCTCAACTCCAAATGGAACAAGGACCTCCACATAAAACCTGACACACTGAAACTAATCGAAAAGAAACTGGAGAAGACCCTGGAGGACATGGGCACAGGGGAAAAGTTCCTGAATAGAGCACCAATAGCTTATGCTCTAAGATCAAGAATTGACAAATGGGACCTCATAAAACTACAAAGTTTCTGTAAGGCAAAGGACACCGTCAAAAGGACAAAACGTCAACCAACAGACTGGGAAAGAATCTTCACCAACCCTAAATCCGACAGAGGGCTAATATCTAATATATACAAAGAACTCAAGAAAGTAGAACCCAGAGAAACAAATAACCCCATTAAAAAGTGGGGTACGGAGCTAAACAAAGAATTTTCACATGAAGAACTTTGGAGAGCTGAGAAACACATTAAGAAATGTTCAACAACATTAATCATTAGGGAAATGAAAATCAAAACAACCCTGAGATTTCACCTTACACCAGTCAGAATGGCTAAGGTCAAAAACTCAGGAGACAGCAGGTGTTGGTGAGGATGTGGAGAAAGAGGAACACTCCTCCACTGCTGGTGGGATTGCAAAATGGTGCAACCACTTTGGAAATCATTCTGGCGATTCCTCAGAAAACTGGGCATGTCACTTCCTGACTACCCTTTTATACCACTCCTGGGCATATATCCAGAGGATTCTTCAGCATGCAATAAGGACACATGCTCAACTATGTTCATAGCAGCCCTATTTGTAGTAGCCAGAAGCTGGAAAGAACCTAGGTGTCCTTCAACGGAGGAATGGATACAAAAGAATGTGTTATATTTACACAATGGAGCACTATTCAGCCAGTAGAAACAATGAATTCATGAAATTCTTAGACAAATGGATGGAGCTGGAGAACATCATACTAAGTGAGGTAACCCAGTCTCAAAAGATCAATCATGGTATGCACTCACTGATAAGTGGATATTAGCCTAGAAACTTTGAATACCCAGGACATAATCCACAAATTAAATGATGTCCAAAAAGAATTGAGGAGCGGCCCCTGGTTCTGGAAAGACTCAGTGCAAGAGTATAGGGGAATTCCAGAACAGAGAAGTGGGAAGGGGTGGATGGAAGAATAGGGGGATGGAAGAGGGCTTATGGGACTTTCGGGGAGTGGGGACCCAGAAAAGTGGGAAATCATTTGCAATGTAAATAAAAAATAAAATAAAATAAAAAATAAATAAATAAATAAATAAATAAAATAAATAAATTATTGGCAAAGATTTGAATAAGTGTTTACCCAAAATGATGACAGATAACATATGGAAATGTATTTCACACCATCATTCACTAAAGAAATATGAATCATAGCCATTATGATCTATAACTCATTAATATGACTATCATAAGAAAAACATATATGAGGGTGTGGAGATACTAGGAAATTCCCACACTGTTGCATTTAATTTTGAAAATAATTTAGTCTATAATTAGGTGTAATAGAGTAATTCCATGCCCGGGTATATGTCCAAAAATTGAAAACAGATGTTTAATGAAAAACATTCATAAAATACCTATTCATAATAATTAAAAAGGAGAAATGATAAAAAACCTTAAATAAGTGAATTAATTAATCAAAGTATAGGTAGATATAAAGTAGCATTTTAATTATATACTATAAAAAATATTAATGCAAGCTACAGCCTCCAGGAAACTTTAAATGTTTTGATAAGAATGTAAAGCAACACATGAGTCATCATTTACTGGATTACAGTTTTTGAAGTTTATAGGATTGACTAGTTCATAGAAACAGAAAATAATGTTTACTGTAATCTGGGGCAATGAGCAAAATAAATCTTCATAATGGTTTGATATTTATGAAAACCAACTGTTTTATAGTTATTACTACGTGTTCAATGAAGTAACACAATTCTACTAGAGCAGTTATATTGTTAGGTGTAATTTTACTTTCCCTACAACAGTTGATTAATTAAAACAAGCTGACTTTACTAATTCACATTTATTCATTGCTGACACTTTCTGATATGGTGCAAGATTTCAATTTAAGGGCTCAGTCCCACAAGACTACTCTTGACTTCAGATGTTTGCCACATGTCCAGCTATCATCAGTACATATACCTATCCAGCTATAACATCCTCATCAGGATCAATCATTTGCAATTTTGTCTCATATACTTTAAGGAAACAGAATGTCTGACATGCTTATTGTAAATGTAACAAAGGAGAGAGAGGAGTATCTAGAGAAAATTACATTGACTAAGGTTAGAATGGGTTAAAGGTAGAGTTTTAGTTCCTGTGAAGTTTGTCATTTCATTATATTAAATAACTTATAAATCATATAAAATACATGCCTAAATGATTTTTATACAAAGCTTCATTAAACAGGCTGTAAGTAATTATGAACATGATTCCCAGCTCTTTTTTCTTCTGGAGAGGACTGGGAAGCAGAAGTAAAACATTCAAATATCAGATTGTGGCTTAGTCTTTCTGGTGACTGTAGCTTTCAACCAGGGACTTTTCATTAGAACAAAAGAGTCTCATCAGGCAGGAAATTCCAAAGGATTTAAGAGCTCTGGGTCAGAAACCAGGGTCAGATACAAAAAAAAAGTAGAAAAAGTTGCTCCTAGGATCTCCATCTCCATTATTTAGAAAACCTTAATATTTTAGGAGTCCAAATGATTTTAAAATTTATATGATTATAACCTTGTGGACAAATATGATTATTGCAGTGTATCACTTTTCATAAGATATTTTAAAATTGCTTACTAAGAATGATTGTACAGCACCATGATTAGCTGAAATATCACTGAATTTTACTCTTAAAACATGCTATCAATTTTAAAATTTATGTTATGTATATTTTAGTGTACAATATAAAGGTAAAGAATGCAATCAAAACAAACAATAGAAATAATGTTCTAAACCAGTATACTGTATATATCTGTATTTAAAATAAAAGAAGTCCCAACTACTGATGTGTTTTTGATTATTTTATTTTTAAATGAACACCCAAAACTCTGTAGATATGTAATGTACTTACGTATTGATTACTTATAACATGGAAGCTAGTTGAAATGGGAAAGTGAGGCCATGTAACAATATAAGGTTTATTTTTGGTATAACAAAACATACATTAAAGGAAACATTTTTTGTAATAAGCATTTAAAACTCCATGAAACACTGTGAGTTGACATGTATTTTTTTGTTATCTCTTCTTTTTTTTAATTTATTGATATATTTATTTACATTTCAAATGATTTCCCCTTTTCTGGACCCCCACTCCCCGAAAGTCCCATCAGTCCCCTTCCCTCCCCCTGTTTTCCCACCCAACACTTGCCACGTATTTTAAAGTAGTAAAAATTCAAACGTGAGGAATGTACCTTAATAGATTGATTATTAATGTTTATTAAAATGGATGGAGTATTGACTATGTTGTCTATTGGTAAGTATACTATAGAGATTAAATTCTAAGTTTTTTATAGTCAGAAGCACATACATTAGTTAGAACGCGACTTTTAAAACTTTTTTTTTATTTGATATAATTTATTTACATTTCAAATGATTTCCCCTTTTCTAGCCCCCCCCACTCCCCAAAAGTCCCGTAAGCCCCCTTCTCTTCCCCTGTCCTCCCACCCACCCCTTCCCACTTCCCCGTTCTGGTTTTGCTGAATACTGTTTCACTGAGTCTTTCCAGAACCAGGGGCCACTCCTCCTTTCTTCTTGTACCTCATTTGATGTGTGGATTATGTTTTGGGTATTCCAGTTTTCTAGGTTAATATCCACTTATTAGTGAGTGCATACCATGATTCACCTTTTGAGTCTGGGTTAGCTCACTTAGTATGATATTCTCTAGCTCCATCCATTTGCCTAAGAATTTCATGAATTCATTGTTTCTAATGGCTGAATAGTACTCCATTGTGTATATATACCACATTTTTTGCATCCACTCTTCTGTTGAGGGATACCTGGGTTAAAAACTGTTCCATTGGTCCACTTGTCTGTCACTGTGCCAATACCATGCAGTTTTTAACACTATTGCTCTGTAATATTGCTTGAAGTCAGGGATACTGATTCCCCCAGAATGTCTTTTGTTGTTGAGAATAGTTTTAGCTATCCTGGATTTCTTGTTATTCCAGATGAATTTGAGAATTGCTTTTCTAACTCTGTGAAGAACTGAGTTGGGATTTTGATGGGGATTGCACTGAATCTGTAGATCGCTTTTGGCAAGATGGCCATTTTAACTATATTAATCCTGCCAATCCACGAGCATGGCAGATTTTTCCATTTTCTGAGGTCTTCTTCGATTTCCTTCTTCAGAGACCTGAAGTTCTTGTCATATAGATCTTTCACTTGTTTGGTTACAGTCACACCAAGATACTTTATATAGTTTGTGGCTATTTTGAAGGGTGCCATTTCCCTAACCTCTTTCTCAGCTTGCTTATCCTTTGAGTATAGGAAGGCAACTGATTTGATTGAGTTGATTTTAATAAAATTGAAGATCCAGAAATGAATCCACACACCTATGGTCACTTGATCTTCGACAAAGGAGCCAAAAACATCCAGTGGAAAAAAGATAGCCTTTTCAACAAATGGTGCTGGATCAATTGGAGGTCAGCATGCAGAAGAATGCGAATTGATCCATTCTTATCTCCATATACTAAACTTCACTCCAAGTGGATCAAGGACCTCCATGTAAAACCAGACACACTGAAACTAATAGAAAAGAAACTGGGGAAGACCCTTGAGGACTTGGGCACAGGGGAAAAGTTCCTGAACAGATCACCAATAGCTTATGCTTTAAGATCAAGAATTGACAAATGGGACCTCATAAAATTACAAAGTTTCTGTAAGGCAAAGGACACTGTTAAAAGGACAAAATGGCAACCATCAAATTGGGAAGGGATATTTCACCAACCCCACATCTGATAGAGGGCTAATATCCAATATATACAAAGAACTCAAGAAGTAGACCCTAGGGAACCAAATAACCCTATTAAAAATGGGGTACAGATCTTAACAAATTATTTTCACCTGAAGAAACTCAGATGGCCGAGAGGCACCTTAAGAAGTGCTCAACATCATTAGTCATTAGGGAAATGCAGATCAAAACAACCCTGAGATTTCACCTTACACCTGTCAGAATGGCTAAGGTCAAAAACTCAGGAGACAGCAGGTGTTGGCCAGGATGTGGAGAAAGAGGAACACTCCTCCACTGCTGGTGGGGCTGTAAGATGGTACAACCACTGTGGAAATCAGTCTGGAGGTTCCTCAGAAAACTGGACATGAGACTTCCAGAGGACCCTGCTATACCTTTCCTGGGCATATACCCAAAGGATTCCCTGGCATGCAATAAAGACACATGCTCCATTATGTTCATAGCAGCCTTATTTATAATAGCCAGAAGCTGGAAAGAACCCAGATGCCCCTCAAAGGAGGAATGGATTCAGAAAATATGGTATATTTACACAATGGAATACTACTCAGCAATTAGAAACAATGAATTCACAAAATTTTTAGGCAAATGGTTTGATCTGGAAAATATCATCCTAAGTGAGGTAACCCAATCACAAAAGAATACACATGGAATGAAGTGGATATTAATTAGCCCAGAAGTCCTGAATACCCAAGGCACAAATTGCATAACAAATGACTCCCATGAAGAAGTATGGAGAAGGTCCTGATCCTGGAAAGGATTAATCTAGCATTGGAAGGGAATATAAGGACAGAGAAAAAGGAGGGAGGTGATTGGAGAAGGGATGGAGAGAAGAATGTTTATGGGACATATGGGGAGGGGGGATCCGGGAAAGGGGAAGTTATTTGGAATATAAACAAAGAATATAGAAAATAAAAATATTTAAAAAAATGAAATAACCCAAGGCAAAAAAAAAACTTAAAAACTACTTTTTTTTACCTTGGATAATTTGTTTTTCTTCCCTAAGCATCGTTTCCTCATGAAAAACAGAGGTATATGCCATTACTATGTAGTTTGTTGGCAAATGTAATGAGATTATCTTTTTAAAGTAGTTAAAAGTGGAGCCTGGAGTACACTTATAATTATGTAAAGAGTTATTTTTAATTTTTCTTAATCTATGCATATGCATATTTTAACAACTAGCAAGAAGTATATATATTACTGATTAAACTGCTTACTGGTAAATGCAAGGATTAGGGATAACAAATTATTTCAAACTTTTATAAATGTTCTATAATGTCCATTTAAATTTCACTGTATGCCTAGAATTGACATCATTTATTATTAAAACTTTGAAATATTTCATCATTCCTTAAAATCCCAGGCAGATTACTTGGAGTTTAACTATAAGATACCTGCTTTGAACTTTTGTGATTTGATTTCACACAACAAGTGAAAAGAAACATGACCATGTATCCTGGTCAGTAACTAACAGAGCTGAGGCTCTGAATCAGATTCCTTTCCAGACTGTTGACATTAGTTATGTGATAGAAGATATTATTGAGTGTCAGACCTGAAGACGTAGGGGTGAGGTGTTATTGCTGATTGGTAGAGTGACCTTTTAATTGTAGCTTAAATAGCTGGCAGTCTTGTTTATGGAAGGTTCTTAGGACTGCAATATTTCAGCCACATGCTTACTGCAGCTTATACATTAAAACTTTAGGCTATTGTTCGATTTTTGGCTTTCTCTTGAAGATGCTGTAAATCTGGTGTTTCAAAGATATTGATCCATAGAATTCCAATTTAATAAAGAAAAAAAAGCCTTAGTTTTTTGCCAACACCTATATTCTAGTTTTCTGACTTGAATTCCTATAGCATTTTTAGAAGAAAAGCATAAATATATTTAATTTTACAGTTCGTAAAATAATACTAACATTGTCAATAATGTAACTATTTTTATAATAATTGAAAAGTAATTTCATATATTCTGATTCTCATCAAGTATCCCACAGGTTTATTTTCTCTAATTTTTATGTGACACTATTGCTCTTAACAGTGACTAAAGTTTTAAAATAGATTTTATAAACTAACTGGTATGAACATTCTTGAGTTGCACAACATTCCATTTAAAAATAGAAAGGCATTTCAGTAAGCTGAAGAAGGAAGAAAATGCTGAGGAAGTCAACAACAACTATATGCCATTTCTTAGTGATTTCTATAAGGTTGAAATAGAGAAGACATTTTCATCATTACTGTATAAGTTGTAAGTGACCCTTCTGGTTGGATGTTGTAAAATTTTGACTTTCAACTCTTGAAATCTTTGGAACACATGGCAGATATAATGTTTAGTTTGATTATATATCGAAAAAGATAATTCTATTCTACTATAGTCTATTCTGTTTATCTATGCTCAATAAAAGTCAATAGCCTCTCGCACATTTTATTTTACAATATTAAAAATTTCCAAGATCTGGAGAGAATAATCATTTAAGAAAATGCTTTCTATTTAAACATGGAGATCTGGGTTTGCATAATCAGATTTTATGAAATCAGGTCTGGTGGCATATATCTACAATGCATGATACTAATTGAAAAAGATAGGCGCATACCTGGAACTCAGTTGCTAACCATTATATTTGAGTTCCAGGTTGAGTAAAAGATTTGTTCCATGGAAGAGGGAAATAGTGAAAGAAGCAAGCTAAGACACCCAACATGTGAAAGATCTGTATGACAAGAACTTCAAGACTCTGAAGAAGGAAATGGAAGAAGACCTCAAAGAATGGGAAAACCTCCCATGCTCATGGATTGGCAGGATCAATATACATAAAATGGCCATTTGGCCAAAAGCAATATACAGATTCAATGCAATACCAATCAAAATCCCAACTCAATTCTTCACAGAGTTAGAAAGAGCAATTCTCAAATTCATCTGGAATAACAAAAAACCCAGGATAGCTAAAACTCTTCTCAGCAACAAAAATTCTGGGGCAATCAGTATCCCTGACCTCAAGCAATACTACAGAGCAATAGCGTTAAAAACTGCATGGTATTGGTACAGTGACAGGCAGGCAGATCAATGGAATAGAATTGAAGATCCAGAAATGAACCCACACACCTATGGCCACTTGATCCTCGACAAAGGGGCTGAAAACATCCAATGGATAAAAGATAGCCTTTTCAACAAATGGTGCTGGTTCAACTGGAGGTCAGCACGCAGAAGAATGGGAATTGATCCATCCTTGTCTCTTTGTGTAAATTTACTTCTGTAAGTTTATTCTTCTGTGATTGATTGTATATTTCATAAACAGTTAATAAATGTACATACCCTACTGTGGAATTCATCACCAACACACATCAAATGTATCTTTCTCTCTCTCTCTCATATATATATATATATATATATATATATATATATATATATATATATATATATATATATGTGTGTGTGTGTGTGTGTGTGTGTGTGTGTGTGTGTGTCAATGTGGAGGAAATGTTTGCAGAATCTATGTCATATATTCATAGACTTCTATGATTTACTTGCGTGGTGGTAGTATGAGATATAAAATGCAAGTACAACATTTCCCTCAAGCAGTGATTATTTTGCAGTTAGAAAATGTAATAGAACTCTGTTCTAATATTCTTACTTAGGGCCCAGTAATTTGAGCACACCATAACCAGGATCTATTTTCTTGACTTTATAGTAATATATAGCCAACATTGTGAAGTTATTGTCTTCTTTATCAGATTTCAAAAATGAGATGACTCAGATAATATGAGCATAACAACCTCCATAATATTATGGACCATCATTTGTGCAATTCTTTTTTACACAATAAGAATATGTTGCCAGCTGCATAACATTTATCCTACAACCATTAAAGTATTATTGAATAACACATTTACCTTAATAGAAAATGATTTTAAGCTTCCAACTGAGGTTATATGTATTGTTATATATTTTTGACAATACATGTTAAGAAATTCTCCAAATATCTCATAAGTCTTCCATTATGTAAAAATATGTTTTAATATATTTCTCTACTTAATGATTGTATAGTTAGTAAAAAATATTATATTTCATAGGGAATTGTTTCATGATTTCTGATGTTGAAACATATAATCTGGAAAATATCCTATAGAATGCATATGAATTTTATTAAGACCATGATATTTTGTGACAAATACTTACACATTTATTCCTAATTTATTTTTAATTAATAATGCCTATTCAATAATCTTCCAGTTCTAGATTCACTCCTTCTTAGCATACATAGTATGTCTTCATAGTAGCTGAATTGCAATATTAATTACAGTATCTAGAGTTTTCTTAATATGCTGGTATCTGGAAGGCAAACAGTTTTCCTGAGAACTGTTTAACTTAAAATTTTATCAGTTATTTATTTTCTATTAAGCACTATACACTAAAAATTCTACCTTTTTCAGAATCATGCTAAAAATGTTAAGAAATATAGCGGTCAAGTAGAAGACCTTTGTCATTAAATATTATGCAACCACAATTTTTCTGGTTTGATTATCTTTTTAGTGTCTGCATTGTTTCTATAGCTTGACATTATTTCAAGTTTCATTTCTTTTCTATCTTTTCAACCAGTAAATTTGTGTTTACTTTGGTGACTTGTAATCTCCCTTACATATGGCTTCATGAACTCAAAATCTCTTCTCCTACCTCAGGTGGTAGGATTAAGTGGTTTGGTGCTCTGGTTTCTAACTTCTCACCTAAAATGGCTTTTGAAATAAATTATGAGTATTTTTCCAAGGGGTGGACAAGTTATATTCACCATTGAATGAGTGATCATTTTTCACTCAAATATAGCAGCAAAGGAACATTTACTTTTCTTTTTTTACATATTTTATTTTATTTATTATGTATTTATGTTTTTAATAATAAATATATTTATTATTAAATTATCATCATATTACTGCTATTACTAAATTATTAATTATTATATTATTATTAAAGATTTTAATAATAAATAAAGACATTATTTAGATTTCAAATGTTATCCCCTTTCCTGGTTTCCCCTTTGAAAACCCCCTATAAAATCCCGCCTCCCTGGGCTCACCAATGTACCCATTCCCACTCCTTTGTCCCTATAATGGGGCATCAAATCTTCAGAGGACCAAGGGCCTCTCCTCCCTTTAATATCCAACAAGGCCATCCTCTGCTACATATGTGGCTGGAGCCATAGGTCCATCCATGTGTACTCTTTGGTTGGTGGTTTAGTCCCTGTGACCTCAGGGAGTACATTTTGTTTTCTAAATGATAGTTCTCCCATCTGGTTAAGTCAATGGAAAGCATGTCCCAGAAACTCATGGGTGTGTGCATGAAACTCACATTTTCATGGGAACTATATATTAGACTATTTATATAGTTTGCAATATCTTGTAGCATTTCATCCCCTACTTAATTTCTCTAATTCAAATAGATATTCACATTCTTAGTTCTATTTTCTCATAAAATATATCTTCTTACTACTGTTTCTAATCATCAAACTATTATGTACACTGCTTTCATTCCAGACTCTTGCCTTTGAAACTACACAGAAATCCTGAATAGCAATCTTAAATATCATGTTATGAAGAGAAACTGTAGGAGCTAATCCAACTAAAGTTAAATATATATTTAAAAAAATTTATATAGCAAGTGAATATAATATTCATGAAAGTATTCAAGGAAGAAAAACTTTAATAATTGTTATCATACCTCATTTTCTGAACAATTATACTCCCAACCCATTATTCATAATATTATATGCTATAAAATAATATACATAATAAAACCCAAGAAGAAAACATTGTTTAAATGTGGTTCTCTAACAGATTCTTTTATAACATGTAAGTTTCATGTTTTTACTTAAATGCTATACAGGCTATACTTGACTAATACATTGTTATTTTAAAATTAAAGGATGCTTATGAATAGGCTTTTTGTGAAAGACAAATGTACTTTAACATAATTTCATACTTTACAATGTACTATAAGTGAATGCCACTTGACTTGTAGCCAGTATTCAAAAAATCAGAAGATTTTTGGCAAAATGTTCTTATGTTTACTAAAATACATTACGTTATTGTAGAAATACAACTAATTTGAAACAAATTTGATTGACATTAAATTATTATGCATCAAATATATAACGTGATAGTTTCACAAATGTATTCATTAAAGCTATGAATATCCATTATTCTTCAACCTATTAAATAAGATAGATGATTTTAAAAATATTTATCAATCTTTTAGTTTTGTAGGGTCTACAGCTGACACAAAGATTTAATCATGATTATAGCACATACAGTAAAATGGCTATTTTATATATCTATTTCCTTACATGCCACAGCTAGTGTAAGAATCAAATTAATATTTATGTGTGTGTGTATAATCATTATAAGACGCACAAATAGTACTTGGTGATTTTTTCTTTTTAAATTCAAATTTCACGACTATAGATAATGACGTTTTACATTAACCAAAAGTAAAATTCATGTTGAGTAGTGAAAAATATTTGTATTGTACTCAAAATAATATATGCCATATACTGAATATGCAATATACTGAAATATAGTAACCTTAGCAGGTGAAAATTTTTAGCAACTCAGATTCCCTATTTAAGTAACACATAGGTTACTTAAACAACTCTTTTGAATGAAATGAATACATTCTGTATGTTTAAAGTACATGGGGGAAAGTCCTTATGTCTTGGGAAAGTTGTTTCAAGCAGTTGGGAATCTCTGCTATTTATGATTGTGGAGACTTGAAATGCTGAAATATGGTTTTTTTTTTCCATGGTGGAAGTTATTTGTATTTTAATAGTTCTCAAACCAAATATCCAAGGCTTTAGATCTCTCAAAAGATTTTCACTGAAAAGATAACTTCCTTTCATTCTACAACAGCAAATTTTGTAATAAGGCTGGTAAATAATCATTCATCTTTAATGAATTGAGGAAGCATCAGTACCACTATTAAACCCACTCCATTTACAAAACACAAACTTTTAAAATGATGCCTCTAATGTTTACAGTAATTTCTCATTAGTTAAGATGTTTTGTCCTGGCAGGAGGCCAAAGTTCAATTTTTAGCATGCACAGTGGTTCACAGTTTTCTAGTTTTGAGGGATCTGACACTTTATTCTGGCTTGTGTCAAAATTACATTCATGTGGCACACAAATATACTAACAAATAAATAATAAAATAATTATTATATTTTAAAGTGGAAAAATTTTATTGCTCATTTTTTTCAAACTATAGTTTATCTGAAAACCTAAAATGGCAAATACTAATTTGCTCTTGAAAAGTGTTTTGGATTCTATTATTAAAAATTAATATCTACTACTAGAGATTAAGTGGTAGTGATAGCATAGGTAGTTTAAGATATTTTTTATTAAATTTAGAGTTTAGATTATAAAGCAAATTTTATATATATATATATATATAAAGTCATATATATATATATGTCATATATTTTTAACAGGGTAACCTCTGACTAATTTGACTTAACATATTTAAAATAGAATCCTATTGTATAGAAAAGGTTGGTCTTAAATTAAAATTTATTATGCACTGCAGATTCTTTTCAAACATACAATCCTCCTGCCTCATTCTCTTGAGTGCAGTTCAGAGTCTTATACTTTTGTGCCTGGCAGTGATTTGCTTTCTTAATGACAACATGTGTAGTTTTTAAAAGGCATATGATTCAGTTAAATATGCAGACCATCCAATTAGGGTAGGTGATGATTTCTCCCAAAATACAAAATTTGTTTAGGAATCTTAAGTCCTTATTTTCCTTCTTATATATAGTTAAATGCTGATGGCATTTTAAAAAGGATAAATGTTTCAGACATTATAAATTATTTCTTACCACACTGTAATTAGTATACTCCTGGAGATACTCAATTATAATAGCTGCTAATATTTCTGAGAGTTAAATTAAGATTCTGCACTGTTAGTGAGCAAACTCATTAAAGACATGAAAGGATGACAAGATGAAAAAGGATTTACATTTGTAGAATCTCCTGTAAAATTATTAGAAGTGACAGGTTTCATTTTTTTGATGTTGGAATCAAGGTTGCATGCCTAAACCACAGTGACACCACAGTTAGATTTTGCAAAGCTAAGAACTAATAGGAAATTAATAGAGTGTAATACAGGTCTATTGAATCTGGTATAATGGTGCTACTTTGATGTGCAAGAACAGAAGGCATAATTTCAATCCTTGTTTAGTGTCTTGGACAGCCAGACTCCCTAGTATCTAAGTATGGTCAGGATTAAAAATGTGATGGATAGTAGCACTGCACCTTCTTGACAGCTTTTCTGTTCAAATACAAATTTCTGTCACAGCCCCAGAATGTTTGAAGGAGAATTCAGAGATGAAATACCAGAGCTGCAACAAGCCCACTGTGAAGCTATTATATTTTGAAAAGAAAAATAATTACAGAATGTTCATCTCTTAGGCACATATGTGTATTAATAATTCATAGTAATAAATACACTAGATTTTCCCAATGAAATGTTACAAAACATTCAATTTAAGGAACCATGGGATTAGGAATAACTGAAGAAAATGTCATTGCATTTTTATTTTCAGATTTTATACTGGTTTCAGATAAATAAATATTTTGGATATAAAAAATAATAATTCATTTTATTTTTTCATTATCACTTGAGCATCATTTTAAAATGAAAATTGACAGTTCTAAGGTCTTTATAATAAAGATGTTCAAGGTATACGCCCCTATGATGATTCTATACTGAACTTTCAAAATTCTTTTGTTTTTTATTGGTTATTTATTTCCATTTCATATCCTATTCCCCTTCCCAGTTTCCCCTCTGCAACCCCCATCCTATTCCCTCCCCCTGCCTCTATGGGAATGTTCTCCTACCCACCCATGCACTCCTGCCTCACTGCCCTAAGCATTGCCCTACTATATCAAAATTAGCATTAATTTTTATGTACCTTATATAATTTTATTTTTAAATAACTTTTAAACAAAAGTTCAGTGGAGTTACTTTAAAATAAACATTAATTTTTAAACCTCAAATTGATTATTTCATAATGGAGATATATTCTCTAATTCCTTATAATCAGGTTTGTCTTCTCTTATTGCATATTCCAGCAAACTTTCTTTATAGCAAAAAGTCAAAAGATTAGTACAAGGATATTTCAGAATCACGGGATATTAAATTTATTTTGTTATATTTTATTATTTATATAAATTATAAAATATTTTTATCATATACTTCCTCTCCCCAATGTCCTTCCTAATCCTCTTCCCCTCCCTATCCACTCAACTTTAATATATTTTTTATCAAAAATTAATCACAAAACCAAGAACTCAACAATTTCCACCAAACTATAATCAAATTAAAGTGCAAACAAAAAATGAAGCCCATAATATGTTGGTCCAGAACATGAGAACTGTCTTATTTGTGTTGATATGCTCAATGTCACACTATTGGGGAAAACAGATTTTCTCTCTCTCAGAAGGTGTTGAGAAGGTAGGATAGAATAGTTGTAAGGAAATTTTCGGAATATATGACTTTGTGTTTGTGTGTGTGTGCGTGTGCATGTGCATGTGTGTGTGTGTGTGTGTGTGTTTGTGTGTGTGTGTGTGTGTGTGTGTCTGTGTGTGTGTGTGTATGTATACGTGTGTAACATAAACCTCCTTGAGGAAAATAGGCTAATATTTCACATAAAGTGTTTGTCAAGCTCACTTCTAAAAGTAAAAATGTATTTTGTGATGTGCATTTAGCTTAATTGTCTTTGGAAAATTTATCTTAATATATTTAAAACAGGATTTTGCTACCTATTCCAGACTGGTATTAAACATATGACCTCTTGATTTCTTCTCAAGCATACAAACATTTCTCAATCTCTTTTGAAACACGAAAACAAACACACACACTCACAGAGATGCCTTATGCACATTTAAAATACAAGCACACCACACATCGCACACACATACACATACACACACACACACACACACACACACACACAGAAAATCAAGGGAAAACATCAAAATATAAAGTTGTATATCATTGGTATGTGTATATATTATAAGTATATGATACATGTGTATACATACATGAACATATAAATATGACTTGTGCATGTGTGCAATGAATAAGGCATTCTTGTTGTTTATCTTATCCCTTTTTCCTAGGATAATGAAAATGTATTCCTAAATCTTATTTTGCCCTGATTTTCTTCCCTCCTCTCTGAATATTCTTTTAAAAATTTTTCTCCCCTTTGTTGTTACTTCATATTCTTTCTAGAGACATTTCCCTGTCAAGATGATTTTTCAATTTCACTTTACAGTTCAATGATCTCATGAGTTTTAAGCCTGAAAATCTCATTTTCTTGTCCATCTCTGCCAATAGAATATGAGCACACTGAATACCTAATAAGCATTTTTTAATACTCAAGTCTATATGACACACCCAAGGAGTAGGTTTTGCACTGATTTAGGAAGGCAGTAGAGAGAGGAAGCAAGGAAGGAAGGAAGGAAGGAAGGAAGGAAGGAAGGAAGGAAGGAAGGAAGGAAGGAAGGAAGGAAGGAAGGAAAGAGAGAGCTTGTAAAAGTTGAGCCTAGCAGCATTGTACAAAGATTATCATAGTCATCGTGAGAAATGGGTTGAATATATTTTACTATTTTTTAATCTTATATAATTGCTATTTAATTAGACTCATATAGTAAGAAAACAATAGTAATTTATAAAACTTCACATAAAGATAGCATATTAATTATAAATACTCATATCATGTGAAAATACATTTATATTGTACTTTGTAAAATCCCTCTGAATTTTTTTAAGAGAAGACTATGGCATCAGTGGAAAACACATTTTTTTAAAAAGCCTTATTTAAAATAATCAAAATAATTTACAATAGTAAGAAACTGTATGAAATGTTTTACTTGGAATTGTTTCTATATTTTCACTTGTGGAGTGAGAATTCTATTTTATTAGATACTAACTATACATAATATATCTTATTATGACATTTGCATAAATACATATGGCCGAATTTGATATTTCCTCTGCCTTGTTCTACTTTAATTTACATTGATTTTTCTCCTTCCTCTTACAAATAGTCTATTTTCTATTGTAATATCTTTTTTCATGACATATTTCATCAGCATAGCTTATAGCTGCATGACTGAGCTCTTACATTTGTCACTATCGCCTTTATTTAATATTAATTTATATTCCTCTTTTATCATTTATTTTTCCATGTTTTTCTTTTCATTTCAGTCCCAGTGAATGGAAAATTTGTTGTTTTCATTCTATTTGGAAATTTAAGAGGAAAAATCTGAGTCTCTATGCATTACATGTATTAGATGTTTTTTATGCATCAGCATTCATTAAATGTGTACTCCAGTTACAATGTTCCCAAAGCTCAAGAAAGCTCTAGAGCAGAAACTATCAAGGAAAGAACAGAAAAACACATAGCTGTCTTCCTCCTATATCTATCTATGTAAATAAATTCAAAATTACTTGCAAAGCTCTGGCTTCTGTCAGTGAACATGGAAGTACATTGAACTGTCCCCAAATAAATCATCTGTTTCTACTTTTACATAAATGTTTAATGTCTTCATAAACAGTTCCAGAGTTATTTGAACATATATTCACGTTTCCTCACCTGACATATTGGCTCAAAATAAATCCAACATCTCTTTGGTGTTATAAAATAGGTTTGAGGCATCTAAACATAATGGTGATATTTTTGATGAGAGTCACATCAAGGAATAGTCTTGGGGACTAGAGAAGTGACTCCTCTGGTTTTCAATTTGTGTAGGTCACAACTTTTGTAAATCTAGCTTTGTGAAATCTTATATCCTTTCACTATCAACCACACTCATATTTACATAACTATGTACAGATATAACTATACACACAGTATCAAAAATAAAATTTGAATAAAAGCTAATGTCTTCCTTAGACAGGAAAAACAGGTAATAATAATAAATAAAAAATAAATAAATAATAAATAAAATAAAATATGTAAAAAAAGAAAAGTAAATGTTCCTAGCTTTTCCCAAACTTTTCATAAATCATTTGAGAATTATGGGTGCAATTTAGAGCCTCTTGTTCACTGCATCTTGGCCAGTAATTTTTTATTAATATTAATCTACTGTAAATAGAAACTTCTCTGATAAGGTTGAGTAATGTATTAATCTGTGGGTATGGCAATAAGTCATTAGGAGTCGATTTAATACTTTGTTAATTTAGAAGAATAATAATATGTTCTCTCCTAGGGCTTATGACTTGTCTAGGCATAAATATTTGGTCTGATTATGGTACGGATATAGGTTTCATCTTCTCGGGCAGAATTTAAATTCAAACAAAGTGCAGACGTTTCTTTCCATAATATTCATACCATGGTGTGAATGAGTGACAATGTCTTGCCTAGCCAGTAGTTATTGTAGCTTGGATAGTATACATTTTGTTTTGATTAATGGCTACCTTTATCCTCTGTCAGCATGGATGGCATCTTTGATTACTGTGATTGCTAGGCAGTAGAGATAAAGCTTCCAGGTAAGTGTCAAGTTGATTTCTCTACATTCTATAACTCAAGTAAATGGTGTTTTCAACAGTAAAGTCTTAACATCAAGTTTTCAAGGATAACTATATTAGCCAGGATACTCTAGAATCACAGAACTTAAACTTAGTCTCTCTATATAAGAGAGTTGGTTGATGACTTATGGTCTGTAGTCCAGGTCTCAACAATGGTTAGCAGTAGCTGTGAATGGATGTCCAAGAATCTAGCAGTTGCTCAGACCCATAAGGCAAGCAGGCAAAGAAGAAAAGTGAATCTTCCTTCTTCCATTGTCCTTATATAGATCTTCAGCAGAAGGTGTGACCCTGATTAAAGGTGTGTCCCACCAAAATTGGATCTGGGACGTGCTTTGCCCCAGGTGACCTTGAAGTCAGAGGATTTCCAGTCTTAATCATCTAGGATTCAAAGCCACTATGCCTCAATATCTCTAAGCCAAGATTCAGGTCAGAGTTCATCTCAGAAATAGTCAAGTTGACAACCAGTAATAGCCACTACAGTAAACTATAGCATTGATTATCTTCTGTAATGTTTTTGTATTTGTGGGACCTGTGTGATCAACAACTCTAAGACAAGTAACTCAGAAGTCTTGAAGGATTATAAGAAGACAGTACCTTTTGGATACCAATGTAGTTATGGATATAAACTCAAAGATTTTGATAACATGCAGAAGAGTTGTACAATCTCAACTCAAACAAAATACCAGAAAGAATTTTGGAGACAGAAGACAAGCACCAATTTCTAGACCTTCCTGAGTAGTTATTGGCATTTAATAGTTGCCAGAAATAAATTTTACTTAATAGTATCATCACTGTTCCATTTTTGTCTCTGATTTTCATTTGGACAGGAACAAAAAATGGAACAGAGACTGAAGGATATTCCATGCAGAGACCACCCCACCTGCAGACACCAAACTCCCACACTATTGCTGATGCCAAGAAGTGCTTGCTGACATGAACCTGATATATTTTTTCCTTGAGTTCTTCTACTAGCACCTGATGAATACAGATGCAGATAACCATCATAGCTAACCACCAGACTGAACATGGGGAACCCAATGGAAAGGCTAGGGGAAGGGCTGAAGGAACTGAAGGGGGATTGCAACTCCATAGGAAGAACAATATCGACCAATTGGGTCTCCCAGTGCTCCCAGGGACTAAACCACCAACCAAAGAGTATACCTATAGGGATACATGGCTCTACATACATGTGTTGCAGAGGATGGCCTTATGTGACATCATTGGGAGAATAGGGCCTTGGTCCTTTGGAGGCTTAATTCTCCAGAATCATGGGATGCTAAAGCAGTGAGATCGGATTGGGTGAGTGGGTGGAGGAGCAAAGGGGAGGAGGGAGAGGGGGTTGGGGTGGAGGCTCTATGGAGGAATAACTGGGAAGGAGGATATCATTTGAAGTGTAAATGAAAAAAATGATGGAGTTAAGAAAATAGTACCCTATTAAAAATGGGGTACAGATCTAAACAAAGAATTTTCACCTGAAGAAATTCGGATGGCCGAGAGGCACCTTAAGAAGTGCTCAACATCCTTAGTCATTAGGGCAATGCAGATCAAAACAACCCTGAGATTTCACCTTACAGCAGTCAGAATGGCTAAGGTCAAAATCTCAGGAGACAGCAGGTGTTGGCCAGGATGTAGAGAAAGAGGAACACTCCTCCACTGCTGGTGGGGCTGTAAGATGGTACAACCACTTTGGAAATCAGTCTGGTGGCTTCTCAGAAAACTGGACATGACACTTCCGGAGGACCCTGCTATACCTCTCCTGGGCATATACCCAAAGGATTCCCCAGCATGCAATAAAGACACATGCTCCATTATGTTCATAGCAGCCTTATTTATAATAGCCAGAAGCTGGAAAGAACCCAGATGCCCCTCAATGGAGGAATGGATACAGAAAATGTGGTATATTTACACAATGGAATACTACTCAGCAATTAGAAACAATGAATTCACAAAATTTTTAGGCAAATTGTTTGATCTAGAAAATGTCATCCTAAGTGAGGTAACCCAGTCACAAAAGAATACACATGGAATGCAATCTCTGATAAGTGGATATTAATTAGCCCTGAAGCCGTGAATACCCAAGGCACAAATCACATAACAAATGACTCCCATGAAGAAATATGGAGAGGGTCCTGATCCTGGAAAGGATTGATCTAGCATTGGAGGGGAATATAAAGGCAGAGAAAAAAAGGAGGGAGGTGATTGGAGAATGGATGGAGAGAAGAAGGTTTATGGGACATATGGGGAGGGGGGATCTGGGAAAGGGGAAATCATTTGGAATGTAAACAAAGAATATAGAAAATAAAAATATTTAAAAAAAAAAGAAAAAGAAAATAGTATGGTCACTGGTAGGTCGCCACACTTTACTGAAATCATTGTGCACAGCACAAATTGAACTTGAGGGGTTTTAAATGATAGTGTACAAATTTGGATGGGTATGGAAATAGTTGAGTATATATGAAGATTTGAGGAAAGTAAGTGACCATGATCAAAATATAAAGTATATAATTCTCAACTAATAAAAATTAAAAATGAATTGTAGATATTACTAATAAAATTTTTGTATGCATTTGCTTGTCTCTGTCTTCTGGGATTAAAGGCATATCTATGTACTCCAGCAAAATCACACAGATCCAGGTAGTATTTGGATGTGATCCTCTGCTAGAGAAGCCATGTTGCTGGATTAAAATTTCTTTATAATTTAATATTTACATGTAAAATTCAATCTTTATGCTGTACCTAATATGCATGCATGAGTTAGCTGATATTGTGTATATGTTAAGAAGAAACTACACTAAAGAAATAATCCATCTCTTTCTGATTTCAAAGCTAATTCTCTTATTAATACTTTAGAATACTTTCTAATAGTAGATAGAGATGAATGCACAAATAGAGTCTCTGTTGGGTTGCAGAATATTCACACTATCAGCTTCTGCCAAATACTAAGGAAGAAGAGCATCATGAAATAAGAATATTGCATAGGGAAAGTTTCATTTAAATTAAGTCTATAGAAACAGTAGCTACTTCCCTTCTAATATGTCAGTTGTCAGATGCATATGGAATGCTTACTCAAAATATGTAAATTGGAAATAATACTAATTAGTTGTTTTACACAAGAAATATGAAAACATACTAGAAAGAGAAAAAAGCTTGCTAATGGTCATACTCATAAAGTAGCATATATAACATAAATAGGCTACGTGTGATCTTCAAAATTATGCCAAACCCTTTTTCCTTTTTTATTGAATATTGTCTTCACTTACATTCCTTTCCCAATTTTCCCCCTCCCCAAACACCCCAACCCTTCTTCCTACCCTCTGCCTCCAAGTATATCTTTCCCACTTTCCATCTTTCCCACTCTCCCTTCCCCCCATTGATTTCCCTTTGTTGTGGCATCTATTGAGCCTTTACCTGACCAAGGACCTCAACAAGGCCTTCCTCTGCCATATTTTTGGCTGGAACAATGTGTGCCCCTTGGTTGATGGTTTAGTCCCTGGGAGTCCTGGGACGTCTGGGTGGCCAACATCATTGTTCTTCCCATGGAGCTGTAAACCCTTTCAGCTCCTCTGGACCACCCTCCAGCTCCTCCATTGGGGACCCCCACACACAGTCCAATGGCTTACTGCTAGCATCTGCCTCTGCATTTGTAAGGCTCTGGCAACCATGGCAAACCCTTTTTTCTTTTTACCCTATATGAAATAGTTTGAATTTACACATAATCAGAGAGGTTTAAGATTAATTTTCAGAGTGACTCTGCATACCTTGGCAGAACATAAAGGAATAATATTTTTAAAAAATTACAGGGACTCATCCAAGTTAGGTTGAAACAAACTTCATACATTTGAGTGTATTAGAAATTAAGGCTACATGAATCAAAAGTTGAAAAATCTATAATCATATAACCAAAAGACTGGGAAAGGATCTTCACCAATCCTAAATCTGACAGAGGGCTAATATCCAAGATATACAAAGAACTCAAGAAGGTAAAACCAAGAGAACCAAATAACCCCATTAAAAAATGGGGTACAGAGCTAAACAAAGAATTTTCACATGAAGAACTTCAGAGGGCTGAGAAGCACCTTAAGAAATGTTCAACATCATTAATCATTAGGGAAATGCAAATCAAAACAACCCTGAGAATTCACCTCACACCAGTCAGAATGGCTAAGGTCAAACGCTCAGTAGACAGCAGGTGTTGGCCAGGATGTGGAGAAAGAGGAACACTCCTCCACTGCTGGTGGGATTGCAAGATGGTGCAACCACTTTAGAAATCAGTCTGGCAGTTCCTCAGAAAACTGGACATGACACTTCCTGAGGACCCTGCTATACCACTCCTGGGCATATATCCAGAGGATTCTTCAGCATGCAATAAGGACACATGCTCCACTATGTTCATAGCAGCCCTATTTGTAGTAGCCAGAAGTTGGAAAGAACCCAGGTGTCCTTCAACGAAGGAATAGATACAAAAAGTGTGGTATATTTACGCAGTGGAGTACTATTCAGCCATTAGAAACAATGAATTCATGAAATTCTTAGACAAATGGATGGAGCTGGAGAACATCATACTAAGTGAGGCAACCCAGTCTCAAAAGATCAACCATGGTATGCACTCACTAATAAGTGGATATTAGCCTAGAAACTTTGAATACCCAAGACATGATCCACATATTAAATGATGTCCAAGAAGAACAGAGGAGTGGCCCCTTGTTCTGCAAAGACTCAGTGAAGCAGCAGTATAGGGCAAAACCAGAACAGGGAAGTGTGAAGGGGTGGATGGGAGAACAGGGGGAGGGAAGGGGGCTTATGTGACTTTTGGGGAGTGGGGACCCAGAAAAGGGGAAATCATTTGAAATGTAAATAAAAAAATATATCGAATAAAAAATATCTTTTAAGACACAAAAGTTACATACATAAACACAATAAGTCTATTTTATTCAGATAACAATTTGAAGTTATTTAAAACTTAAAATACTAGAAAATAAGTTATCAGATATACATTTCTACTAACTGCCATTTCTCATCAACCAATTCTACCTCAGTCAGTTGTAACTTTGTTCTTCATTTTGTATTCTACATTTTATTTAAGGTATACATTATCATATATAGATTCATATATATATCCATATAATTCATCCAGAAAATGAGTTTTTATTTTGCTTTAAGAATGCTATATTCTATTCCCTTAGAAGATTATTGAAACGTATTCATCATAAATAATTGGGTTGAATGATTTGTCATCTCCCTTTGACATTCTGCTTTCTACTCTTAACCACTGTTCAAGCCAGTTTCTGTGTTTGCTTTCTGTACCCTCTATGATGACATCCTTGTATGTCCAAGTTATATAAAATGACCTCTACTTTCTTCACAGGTGAGTCCATATACAAATTTATCATCTATATTTCCATCGATGTAAATTTAATTTCTTCCCATATTTTAGCTGTTTTGAACAACGTAACAATAAATTTGAGGAAAAAATTTTCTACAGTGTCTTTCATCTGCTTGTTGGGTCTTGCAGAGGGCAGTCATGGTAGGGCCCTTTTTGTGTGTACTCCATAGCTTCAGGAAGTGTCAAGCCTCAAGACTTCCCCTTGAGCTGTTTCCCACTTTGGGCCTGTAGCTGGACCTTCTTTTCCTTAGGCTCCTCTCCATTTCCACCCCTACATTTCTTTCAGACAGGAACAATTTTCAGTCAGAGTTTTGACTGTGGGATGGCAAACCCCTCCCTCATATGATGCCCTGTCTGCCCTCTGGAGGTGGGCTCTATATGATATTTATCCTTACTGTCTGGTATTTCATCTAAGGACTCCCTTTGATTCCTGAGAGTCTCTCACCTCTCAGGGCTCTAGTACATTCTGGAGGGTTCTTTCCCCAAACTCCTACCTCCCAAGGTTGCCTGTTTCCATTCTTTGTACTGGAACTCAGTGCTTCATTAAGTTTTCTCATCCAATTCCAGATCAGGTCACACTCTCCCCACCCCATCCCTCATTCACTTTCCCTCCCAGGTCCCTTCTTCCTTCCCCTCTTGTGATTGCTTTCTTGTCCCTCTGAAGTGGGACTGAGCTGTCTCCACTTGGGCCCATCTGCTTGTTGACCTTTGTGAGTTCTGTGCACTCTGTCTTGGGTATTCTGTACTTTTTGACTAATATCCACTATTAGTGAGTACATACCATGCATGCCCTTTTCATAGTTCTACCTCAAAACCCATCTATACAACTCCTGAGCAATATAGTTTCTTAACCAGAATAAAAATTTGACCAGTGAATCAAATAAGTACATCATTCATGTTGAGTAATGACAATTTTTTTGTTTTATACTTTTTATTCGATATATTTTTTTATTTACATTTCAAATGATTTCCCCTTTTCTAGCCCCCCACTCCCCGAAAGTCCCGTAAGCCCCCTTCTCTCCCCCTGTCCTCCCAAGTAATGACAAATTCAATAGAAAATATTAAATTCAAGTGACTAAGTTTGGATAAAAGAACAGATTATGCCATGTATTTGCAAACATATCTACTTTAGCAAATCATTTATTATTTGACTCAAATAACTTTAAGGGATTTGAAGATATTTCATGCTTATATTTAAAAACAGCAACAAAAATATAACTCAACCAAAAACTAATTTCAGGCAGAGTTGATATAATTTTCAGCCACTGATAAGATCTATCTTACAGTACATTTTACTTTCTTTTAATATATAGTTTCATAGGGCAAATTAGGGTTGAAAAGATAATCTTTCAAAAGTGAACAAATAACTTAGAAAAATCATTATTTGATTATTATGGACTTTTACACTAAACTATTGGTAAAATTAGTATTGCCCACAAGACAATTTAGGCTTTATTTTAAAAGTAATTTTTTTAAAATAATGAATATTATGTCTAAGTTGTGCTATAACCAAGTAACATACAGTGCCATTGAAAGTTTAGACTGCTGAGATCAAATCACATAGAGCTTCAGATAATTTGGTTAAGATATGTATGTAATTTCTATTTATATCTCTAATATAAATGCATATTTATACATATTGTATCCACCCTATGGTAAACCTTTCTTCCATTCTGATGGATTTTTAAAGTAATCACGTTCCAGGGAAATTGAGATGAAGATATAGAGGGTTAACTGCATTCCGACCTGTGCTATTGAGGTTATTAATCTGTGATATCTCTAAATAGAATTATAGCTTTATATTCATAAAGTGATCTAATATAGATGAATTTTAATCAAGTAACATGGCTATGCTGGAATTTGATTACCATCCAAAGACCTAGGCCTTTGTGACCCCTCTGTAATACAGACATCCATAGTGCATGCCTTTCATTCTTCTATCTAGAATATAGACTTACCTTTAGTCAATGCCTTTAATCCCAAAAGATGACATCAAAATGACAGGCAGACAAAATGATGAATCAGAGAAAGAGTTCACAGAATAAGTCAGAGATAGGATATGCCCAGTCATGCACAGAAAAGAGAGTCAACTTAAAAGCAATGCAGTGAAAGACTGAAGTTGAGTTCAGTTTGGAACAGATCAGTTGGTGCAGTTCAGCTGTCTGCAGTTGAATTCTTTCAGGTCCTGTAAATTCTGTTTGGTTTCTTGGTTTCTGCAGTCAGTGAAGTCAGTGCGGTTCAGTTCACAGGATTCAGACTCACTTTTTCTTTCTTTCTTTCTTTCTTTCTTTCTTTCTTTCTTTCTTTCTTTCTTTCTTTCTTTCTTTCTTTCTTTCTTTCTCCTTTCTTTCTTTCTTTCTCCTTTCTTTCTTTCTTTCTTTTTATTGGATATTTTCTTTATTTACATTTCAAATGTTTTCTCCTTTCCATATCTCCCCTTCAGGAACCCTCTATCTCATCCCCTCTCCCTGTCTCTATGAGGGTGTTCCCCTACCCACCCACTTCTGTCTTCCTACCTTGGCATTCTGCTACACTGGAGCATCAAAAACCCACAGGCGCAAGGACCAATCCTCCCTCTGATGTCCAACAAGGCCATCCTCTACCACATATATGTGGCCAGAGCCATAGGTCCATTCATATGTACAATTTGGTTGGTGGTTCAGTCCCCAGGAGTTGTAAGGATCTGACCAGTTGACACTGTTGTTCCACCCATGGGGTTGCAATACCCCTCAGCTCCTTCAGTCCCTTCTGCAACTCCTCCATCAGGGACCCTGCACTCACTTCAATGGTTCACTGCAAGCATCCACCTCTGTACTTGTCAGGACATGGCAGAGCCTCTGAGGAGACAGCCATATCAGGTTACTGTTAGCAATCACTTCCCAGCAGCCACAATAGCATCCAGATTTAGTGACTATATATGGGATGGATCCCTAGTTGTGGCAGTCACTGGTTGGCCTGTCCTTCAGTCTCAGCTCTACATATTTTCTCCATATTTCATCCTATGAGTATTTTGTTCCCCATTCTAAGAAGCACTGAAGCATCCACACTTTTGTATTCCTTCTTCTTGGAATTCCTATGGTCTATGAATTGAATCTTGGGTATTTAATACTTTTGGGCTAGTATGCACTTAGCAGCAAGTACATACCATGTGTATATTCATTTGTAACTAAGTTACCTCACTCCGGATGGTATTTTCAAGTTCCATCCATTTGCTTGTAAATTTCATGAATTCATTGTTTTTAATAGCTGAGTAGTATTCCATTGTATAAATGCCCAACATATTCTGTATCCATTCTTCTGTTTAGGGTAATCTGGATTGTTTCAAGCTTCTGGCTATTATAAATATGGCTGCTATAAACATAGTGGAGAATGTGTCCTTGTTATATGTTGGAGAATCTTTTGGGTATATGCCCAGTAGTGTTATAGCTGGGTCGTCAGGTCAAATTTTATGAGGAACCACCAGACTGATTTCCAGAGTAGTTGTACTGGCTTGGAATCCCACCAGCAATGGAGGAGTGTTCCTCTTTGTCTACATCCTTGCCAGCATCTGTTGTCACCTGAGATTTTGTCCTTAGCCATTCTGACTGGTGTGAGGTGGAATCTCATGGTTGTTTTGATTTGCATATCTCTGATGATGAAAGATATTAAACATTTCTTTAGGAGCTTCTCAGCCATTTGACTTTCCTCAGTTGAGAATTCTCTGCTTAGTTCTCTTCCCCATTTTTAATAGGGGTAATTTGGTTGTCTGGAGTATAACTTCTTGAATTCTTTGTGTATATTGGATATTAGCCCTCTAGTGGATGTACTATTGGTAAAGAGCTTTTCCCAATCTGTTGGTTGCTGTTTTGTCCTATTGACAGTGTTCTTTGCCTTACAGAAGATTTACAACTTTATGATGTCCAATTTGTTGATTCTTGATCTTAGAGCATAAGCCATCCAGAGACTGCCCCACCTAGGGATCCATCCTATATATAGTTATCAAACCCAGACATTATTGTAGATGGCAAGAAGAGCTTGCTGATAGGAGCCTGTTACACTTGTCTCCTGAGAGGTTCTGCCAGTGCCTGACAAATACAGAGGTGGATACTCTCAGCCAAACATTGAACTGTGCACAAGGTCTCTAATGGAGGAGCTAGAGAAAGGACTGACGAAGCTGAAGGAGCTTGCAGCCACATAGGAGGAACAACAATGTGAACCACCCAGGAACCCCCAGATCTCCCACGGACTAAACCAGCAACCAAAGAGTCCACATGGAGAGTCCCATGGCTCCAGCTGCATATGTAGCAGAAGATGGCCTAGTTGGACATAAAAGGGAGGAGAGGACCTTGGTACTGAGAAGGTTCAGTATCCAAGTATAGGAGAATGCCAGGACAGGGAAGCAGGAATGGGTGGATTGAGCAGGGTGAGGGTGGATAGGTTGTGGTGTTTTTGGAAGGGAAAGTAGAAAAGGGGATACCATTTGAAATGAAAATAAAGAAAATATCTAATAAAAATTTTAAATTACAAATAGATGCATGGAACCAGTTATATCTCAAAGCATTAAGGGTTTAATAACATTGACAGCTGTTCTTAGTCTTCCTAATTCCCAAACTGTGAGATAATACATGTCTATTACTTAATCCATTTAGATTACTTCAAAGAGTAATTGAGTAATCATCAAGAGCAAAGCAAAAAAAAATATTTTTTGAGTTATCACCCCATACTTTAGTGAAGGTCTATGAAGGTATCACTATATAAGAACAATACAAATCCCTGCATGGGAAGAGGAGGTGAGCACAAAGTCCTATACATAGCTGAGGAGATTTTGGCAATCTTTTTCATCTAGTTGAGGGAGAATTATTTTCTTTAAAGATATAGTCCTTAATAGGTCACTGAATTTCCTTAAAAACTAAACATCCAAGATTCTGAAGAAATCACAAACTATATTGATATGTTAAATAAAAAGATGACACAGAGGTAGGTAGGTAGTGAATGTAGATTTGAGAGTAGTTAGGGAAGCAGTGTCAAATACAAACAAACATGTTGTACAAGGCTCTCAAAGAACTATAAAACAACCACTTGAAGGTAACTTCCACAAAGAATACATGTAAATGTAACAAGGAAAGTAATAAAATTGTTATATATAAGAGCATTAGAATCTCTCAGTTACTTGAGAAATGAATATTTTTAAGGACTATAAAAGCCATTAAAGTGATTAATGATTTCAATTACCTAATTGCTTGACAAAGTGTATAATAAATATTATATGAGAAACTATTCTTTATAGAATAAGTGCTGAAATTACAATTAAATTTGAATTTCAAATCAACATTAGTTAAAATATAAACATATCCCAGTTTCTAATATTCACAAATGCAACTGTAATTTAATTAAAAAGGAAAAATTTGTATTTAATAGGAAAAATCTCATTAAATAAGAATATGTACATAAGGAATGCCCAGTTTCAATAAGTATAAAAATCAAACTGCAGTAATAAAGTTCGAGGTAATCTCAATATCACTAGTGGATAGGAAAGTTAAACTTATAATAATAGTATACAACTGATTTTTACTTGCTCAGTGGCTAAGAGGAAAAAAGATACTACTACCAATTATTCATAAAAGAAAAATTAATCATTATTTTTATTGGATCATTAGGTAAAATGACTGAAAAACAGTGTCTTGTATATTTTTAAAGTAACTACTAGGATAATATACACATACTAATTGGAATAGTAGGCATTGTCTCAGTTATACAAAAGTACTAGTATACCTAGTTTTGTCTGAGTGCTTGTCTGCAAGTCAATCAATCAGTTTATCTTCTGTCTGACTATCATCCATCTGCCTTTCAAATTTTTATTAATATTTTTATTTTTAATTTATGGTATTGGTCCCTTGTTATTCTCATACTTTTGTTTGTAATACTTCATTCCACAGACTCTTCCAAGTTCCATTCCTACCAAGTCCATATCTTCTCTCCTGTTTTTTTTTTTTTCTGTCCATTCAACTTGTGTTTCCGTAATTCTCCTTGTTGTAGCCTTCAAGTGAATTATGGTTGATTTATCAGGATTATAACCATAAAGAAAACTGACTTCCCTCTCTCAGCAGTTATCAATTATCAGTACCTCCTTAATGAGGGACGGGACTTAATTTCTACATCCCCTTCTCTAGACGGAGCTTTGGTCTATCTTGAGTTTATATAAGTCTGTGAGTTCCTATGTGCACCTGACATCTTGAAAACAGTTATCTTATGTATGTGGATATGGCTGTTGAGGGGAATATTAAAAGATGCAATTCACACTGTGCTGGATGGCCCCAGTGGGCTAGCTGGCCAGGTTATGTCTGGCCTATTCTTATCTCTGACTCAGAGCTTCGGAATCTTTCCACCAAGCTGCCTAAATTCCAACTAGTGTGTCTCTATCATGCCAACCTTACACATCAAATTTTCTATGGCCTTTTGGGGTACACTTCTGGCAAACTCACACTTTGCAGCCATACCTTTCTCTCTGGAACCCATTTGAGCCACTGTGTGAAGAACACACCACACAAACTTAGTTCAGAATCAATGGTAAATCAAACACTGGGTACAACAACCAGTATCATAATCTTGTAAGCTATATTAAATCTAAATCCTCTGGTGGTGAATCCTGACTGATTCAGCATCTAAACTGGGGATCACAAGTAGCTACATCTTGCCCTCCCATTATCCCTGTCCAAAAGCCCGTAACACTCTCCTCCCTCTTCTCTTTCTCTGCTCAACCCAGAAGGCCCACCTACTTGCCCAGTGATTGTTGTCTTTATTGATTAGAGGAAGGCTCACAAGAAGTCACCTGAGTAACTCATTCCTAGGTCCAGACAACCAACCCTTCCTGGGAAAGTGGAATTAACATCAAAATAAAAACAGCACGAGGACCACCCACAATATGTGGTGTGCTCTTTTCGCACTGTAATAACATGAATAAGGGAATTTTCAGCAATGATTAAAGTATTTAGGAGTTCACCATGAGCAATGGCAAGTCACAACAGTTACTACACAGTACTCCCATAGTTTTTCATTAAAAAGAATACTTCCAGATCCAATTCCTCTACTGCCAGCAGTCTCAACTAGAGTCACCCTCAGAGACCACTTAACCTCCCGTATCCCAGGTCTGTAGCACATCCTAGAGATTGTCATGCACCACTAACCACCGTGGATTTTCCTTCTCTCTCTACTGTTACACCTACATCTGAACCCCTCCCCATCCCCCTCCCATCAAGTTATCTTTCAATTGACCTCTAATATCTATTTTATTTCTCTTTCTGTGAAAGATTCAACAATATTCCCTTGTGCTTTCCTTTTATTTGGCATTTTGAATTTTGAATCTGTTGATTATAGTGTGGTTATCATGTAGTTTATGGCTAATATCGACTTATAAGTGAGTACATATAGCATACATATTTATTTCAGCCTGGGTTACCTCACTCAGGATATTTTCTGGCTTCATCTGTTTGCCTAAAAATTTCTTTATGTCTTTGATATTAATGGAACTTATTGTGGCTAGGCAGAACTCCCAGTGAAAAAATAAGGACAGTAACCTGACCACAAAACCTTCAAACCAAAAGGTGTCCTACCTACAAGATGGGCAGTGACATAGTTAGAGCAGAGATGGAGGGAATGGCAAACCAAATAATGCCCCAAGTTGAGACCCATCTCATGGTCAAGAACCAGTCCCTGACATTGTTAATGATACTCTGTTATGCTTGTAGACTAGAACCTAGCATAACTGTCTCCTGAGAGACCCCACCCAGAAGCCAATGAAAAAGATGCAGATACCCACAGCCAAACATTAGATGGAAATAACTGTCATTTGAAAGAAGGGTTTGTCAAATGGAATAGTTGACAGAAGGATTAAGAGAACTGAGAAGAACAGGGACTCTACAGGAAGGTCAACAATGTCAATTAATCTGGACCCTTGGGGGCTCCAAAAGACTAAGTCACCAACCAAAGAGTGAGCATGGACTGGGCTTATATCTTTTGTACACATGTAGCAAATTAACAGTTTGGTCCCCAGCAACAGCATAGGAGCTCTCTCTGAATCTGTCCCCTTCCTGCTTATGAAGCCTGTTCTCCTAAATAGACTGCATTCTCTGTCCTCATTTAGAGAGGATGTGTCTATTCTGTCAGGGACCTGAGGAACCAGGGGTGGTGGGGACTTATTACCTAGAAGGATCTTCTTCTTCTCAAATGAGGGGACAAAAGAAACTTGGGAGGTTCTGCATGAGGAAGTGAGGAGGAACTGATATTTGGATAGAAAGAAAAGAAACAAACAAAAAAGAATAATGCTGAAAAAAGAGTGAGTTAAACCTGGATTTTGAAGCCTTTACAGCACTAGATTCAAACATGAATTTTTGAAAGGTCTTGAATATTATTTACTCATACTGTATTCACAAGAGTTCCATGACTTTCCAATGCCTGCTGCCATTTTACCCTTCCCATTCAATTATTTCCTTTTACCCGTTCATATGCAGATGTTTTATCTCTCTTCCATGAAAATATTCTCATGACCCCACACTATTTTCTGATTTTATGATATCTATAATTATTCTAAATGAATTATACATACTGGAAGTGAGAATAAAATTTAAAGAGAGAAGAGAGAATCACAAGAGAGAGACAGACACATACATACACACATACATATACAGAGAGGGGGAGGGACAGGAAGAGAGAGAGGGAGAGAGAGAGAGAGAGAGAGAGAGAGAGAGAGAGATTTGTATTTCTTGGCTTGGGTTAATTCACTAAGAATGGTGTTTATCTAACTCCATCTCATTACCTCAGAATTTTATAAATTAATTTACTTAACAACTAAATGATATTTTCTTTTGTAGATGCACTGCAATTTCCTCATACATTTGTTGATATCCATTATTCATTAGTTGATAGATAGCTATCTTGTTTTCATATTCTGGATATTATAGATAGAGTAGGAAAGAACATGGATGGGAAGGTATCTCTATATGAGAATATCAAGTCCTTTAGGGTTGAGCTTAAGTGTAATAAGGTTTAGTGGTGTAATAGATGTTTGGCTCACTAAGAAATCTCCACATTAATTTCTTTAAGAATGACTTGGGTGTCAAATATCCAAGGAGACAGAAAGCACCAACCACAATACAGATGTTCTCAGCAGAGACCTCTGAGCTGGCCGTGCATTTACTTGTAATTGTGGTGATTATCTATCTGCTCATCAGCCCTTCTCTGCTACTCTGAATGGTCCGATGCACTCCCAGTTTGTCCTCCAAGTCATCCTCTCTACTCACAGAAGGTCCAAGAATAGAAGGAAGCTGAGTTTTCTTTGTTTTGATTCCTTTAGTCACAACACAGCAAAGCCACGGGCAAGGTAAAGCCAGAAAGGAGCAAGGAGGAAAGAGTCTGTTCTTGGCTGTCGCGCCCTGTGCTGGGGTGGTGTCCTGCCAGCCGACAATCATCATCTTTGAAGTTGCATTATAATGACACAAACCACACATCAAATAATGTAGCCTTGTTCTCAGTCAGGCAGCAGATTTCACAGCAAAAATTTATATCCAGTAGACTATCTTAGCAGCTCCTCTGCAACCATTGTGAAATTTCCAACAAATTATTTAAATTCCCCGAGCAGATGTTATGTGAAACCCTTCAACCAGTGATAATCTCAAGAAAGAAAGTGTGTTACTGGTAGCAATTACTAAGTCTTTTTCCATGACATTTTAAGTTTTTAAAGAGTAGATGTATTTCACTGGAAACTTGTTCTTTCTCCCCCCCTTCTTTAAAACTTGATCTCTTTATTATTTTTTTAATTCGATATAATTTATTTACATTTCAAATGATTTCCCCTTTTCTAGCCCCCCCCACTCCCCGAAAGTCCCGTAAGCCCCCTTCTCTTCCCCTGTCCTCCCTCCCACCCCTTCCCAGTTCCCCGTTCTGGTTTTGCCAAATACTGTTTCACTGAGTCTTTCCAGAACCAGGGACCACTCCTGCTTTCTTCTTGTATCTCATTTGATGTGTGGATTATGTTTTGGGTATTCCAGTTTTCTAGGTTAATAACCACTTATTAGTGAGTGCATACCATGATTCACCTTTTGAGTCTGGGTTACCTCACTTAGTATGATGTTCTCTAGCTCCATCCATTTGCCTAAGAATTTCATGAATTCATTGTTTCTAATGGCTGAATAGTACTCCATTGTGTAGATATACCACATTTTTTGTATCCACTCTTCTGTTGAGGGATACCTGGGTTCTTTCCAGCATCTGGCAATTATAAATAGGGCTGCTATGAACATAGTAGAGCATGTATCCTTATTACATGGTGAGGAATCCTCTGGGTATATGCCCAGGAGTGGTATAGCAGGATCTTCTGGAAGTGAGGTGCCCAGTTTTCGGAGGAACCGCCAGACTGCTTTCCAGAGTGGTTGTACCAATTTGCAACCCCACCAGCAGTGGAGGAGTGTTCCTCTTTCTCCGCACCCTCTCCAACACCTGCTGTCTCCTGAATTTTTAATCTTAACCATTCTGACTGGTGTAAGATGAAATCTTAGGGTTGTTTTGATTTGCATTTCCCTAATGACTAATGAAGTTGAGCATTTTTTAAGATGCTTCTCCGCCATCCGAAGTTCTTCAGGTGAGAATTCTTTGTTTAACTCTGTACCCCATTTTTTAATAGGGTTGTTCGGTTTTCTGGAGTCTAACTTCTTGAGTTCTTTATATATATTGGATATTAGCCCTCTATCTGATGTAGGATTGGTGAAGATCTTTTCCCAATTTGTTGGTTGCCGATCTGTCCTCTTGATGGTGTCCTTTGCCTTACAGAAACTCTGTAACCTTATGAGGTCCCATTTGTCAATTCTTGCTCTTAGAGCATACGCTATTGGTGTTCTGTTCAGAAACTTTCTCCCTGTACCGATGTCCTCAAGGGTCTTCCCCAGTTTCTTTTCTATTAGCTTCAGAGTGTCTGGCTTTATGTGGAGGTCCTTGATCCATTTGGATTTGAGCTTAGTACAAGGAGACAAGGATGGATCAATTCGCATTCTTCTGCACGCTGACCTCCAGTTGCACCAGCACCATTTGTTGAAAAGGCTATCTTTTTTCCATTGGATGTTTTCAGCCTCTTTGTCGAGGATCAAGTGGCCATAGGTGTGTGGGTTCATTTCTGGATCTTCAATCCTGTTCCATTGATCCTCCTGCCTGTCACTGTACCAATACCATGCAGTTTTTAACACTATTGCTCTGTAGTATTGCTTGAGGTCAGGGGTACTGATTCCCCCAGATTTTCTTTTGTTGCTGAGAATAGTTTTAGCTATCCTGGGTTTTTTGTTGTTCCAGATGAATTTGATAATTGCTCTTTCTAACTCTGTGAAGAATTGAGTTGGGATTTTGATGGGTCCCTGGGAGCCCAACTCATAATTCAACAGCTGTTCCATGTGATTTATGCAAATGAAGTTTGATATCAATAAACGTGGACTGTAAATTATTGTGTGGAAGGATATGAGGAACACTTAGAAACATAAGCTCTACAGGCGAAGGCAATACAGGGACTTATCAAAGAGACATTTCTTATTCATCCACTCCTTAGATTTTACCTGCTGTGCAAACTTCCATCTAATAACTCACTCTGTTTCCATTTTTTAATCTCCTCATGTCAGTGCATTTTAATCGATGACACATGGGCAATGTATCCAAATTGGAATAACGGAACTTCTTTCCTTCATTGTCTTGTCTTGCTCTATTTAGCCAGCTGGTTGTGTGTAAGTGGTCAAGAGCCTAACTTAGGCACAGGGATAGAGGGGGAGTGCGGTCCTCACGTGTCTAGCTGTTATTCCGGGAGCTCCTGGGCACTCCTTCGCTATATATGGTCTTGCAGTTGTGCCAAATGTCATCTTCCTCCTCAATCAGCAGCATGACATGGAGCTACAAAATAGCGTAGATGAATAGAGAACTATTTCAGCATACGTACACAGGCTCACTGTGGTTTGTTGGACGTGTTGGAAAAGATTTTAGGAAAGGGTGGCATCTTTTATAAATACCAGGGGGCTTTATATTTTTTGTGAAAAATATTTCCAAAACTCCTGTATTAAACTCCATGTTACATATATTAAAAAAAAAAAAAAAAAAAGAATGACTTGGGTGCAAATATCTGCATCTGACTCTCTCAGCTGCTTGTTGGGTCTTCTGGAGTACAGTCATGATAATTTGCTTTTTGTGAGTGTTCCATAGCCTCAGTAATAGTGTCAGGCCTTGGGACCGCCCATTGAGCTGGATCCCACTTTGGGCCTTTTGTTGGACCTTCTTTTCCTCAGGCTCCTCTCGATTTCCATCTCTGCAGTTCTTTGAGACAGGAATAATTATGGGTCAGAATTTTGACTGTGGAATGCCCCCCTCCCTCATTCTATGCCCTGTCTTCCTGCTGGAGGTAGGCTCTATAAGTTCCCTCTCCCTACTGTCAAGCATTTCACCTAAGGTCTTGCCTTTGAGTTCTGAGAGTCTTTCACTTCCCAGGTCTCTGGTGCATTTTGGAAGGACCCCTCAACTTCTTACCTCCTGAAGTTGCCTGTTTCCATTCTTTCTCCTGGCTCTCGGGGTTTCAGTCCTTTTCTCTCACCCAATACCAGATCAGGTTCCCTTCTCTCCACAACCCCTGTCCACGTTCCCTCCCAGGTCAAGCACCTGAAAAAGTCAGATACAGATATTTGCACCCAACCAATGGACAGAAGCTTCTGACCTCTGAGGTTGAATTAGGAAAAGGCTAGAAGAATCTGAGGAGGAAGGTGACTGTATAGGAGGACCACCAGCCTCAATTAACCTGGATCCCTGAGATCTCGTAGACCCTGGACCACCAACCAGGCAGTACACAACAGCTGATATGATGCCCCCAAAACATGTATAGCAGAGGACTCCTGGGACTGGTTTCAGTCAGAAAAGATGTAGCTAACCCTCAAGAGACTGGAGGTCCCAGGGAGCTTAGAGGTCTGGTTGAGTGGAGGGTTGGGGCTGGGGACATGCTTGTGGAGAAAAGAGTGGCGAGGAGGTAAGGGATCTGGAACAGTCAGAGCGTGGACCCAGGGGTGGGTAATAAAATCTGGAGTATAAAATTAAATAAATAAATAAATAAATAAATAAATAAATAAATAAATAAATAATGCATTATTTCTTTTTACTTGAGATTATAAAATTTTTACCTTTACTTTTTACTCTTACTACTCTCATACATTGAGTTCTTTTGTTGCATATATGCATATATGATGTACAATATATAGAGAGACATAATAATAATAGAGCTGAAATAGTGACATAGATGATTTAGTGTGGGAGACCAAACTGAGGGAAACCAGACTTTCAACAGCTCTCACCTTGAGAATCCACTGACCTTTCGGTTAACAACCGAACTACTCCCTTCTTCACACAAAGCTGATCAACTGGTCCCTATCTTGGCCGAACACCTGGGGTTGTCTAGTCGGAACCAGCATTCCAGAAAAGCTGCTAGATGCCACAGTCAGCATCCTCCATGGATGACATTTCCTCTTTCTGTGCCTTTAGCATTCCCCCTCAGCCCCTCCCTAGTTCCTCTCATGGTATGTTCATAACTAGACGTTCAGCTTTTCATTAAAGAGGCCTTGACAAGACACCCCTTTTGCTTGGTCTCATTCTCTTTTTCTTACCCGTTTCTCTTTCAGGCTTGGTCTTTCACGATCCCCAAAATAACTAGGTCCCGCAGGACGGGATAATTTAGATGAGATAGATAGATAGATAGATAGATAGATAGATAGATAGATAGATAGATACATAGATACATAGATACATAGATAGATAGAGTGATAAGGAGAGATGATAGAGATACATAAAGAGATAGAGAAAGAAATAAAAATAGATATAGAGATAAAAATAAAGATAGAGGTAGAGATAGAGATAGGGATAGAGAATGAGATAGAGATGGAGATATTTCTAAAAGTAACCCAGAGCAGTCTGTGTAATGTTACTTGTTTATTTGTTTTTAGGGCTGGTCATTTGGTTGGTACTGGATTATGAATTGATATATTTTTTCCCTAGGGACAACTATTTCTCCTATCCTCAGCATTCCAAAGTTGTCTATACTTCATTATGTAAAGTTCAGGCTTATTGGGCTTTCTCCATGTACTTTATTTTATAATGTCTCTTGTTCTTTTTGTGCATGGCATGTTAAGGCTTCTGACATTCATGGAAGAAAATCCTAAAGCAAACTTACTGATCTTCAGACTCATATATTTTATCTTCTGCAATGATCCTTGATGTCAAGGAGAAGGGGTTGTGTTGCAGATGTATCATTTTGCACTGGACTCCACCACACTCCATTTGATTAGTTATAAGTCTCTTTTTAATGGTATTTATATGTTGCAAAGACAACTTTCTTGGTGAGGGGTGAAAACCATTTTTATTTATAGATAGATATAAGGTCAAATATGTTCATGTGGTTAAGGATTATGCTGGTTTGCTAAAGTGGAAGCTGTGATAATCTTGGATTCATGATTTTACTAGCCCTGGGTTATTGATAAGGCTTCTGATACCTGAAATCTTTTCTGACTTGTTGAGCTGTTCTTAGGTCAATTTAGCAAGCTGTTTGTTGCTGCCAAGGTAGGTATACCACTACTGCACTTTTATGGTCATCTTTCCGTGCCAGCCTTGCTAGAGTTCATAGCTAGACAGTAGAAGTTCAGATGGCAATTTCTGGTATTATGGAAGCTAGTACTAAGACAGTAGGCTTTCAAATCTGTTATATCTCAAGGGCCTCCAGTTTCTCTGTCTGAATTGGTGATATATTCCACAACAGGAAGTTACTTACCTTCCACCTCTGTGTGTGGAGTGCATCCAGAGCAATAGCAATGTCTTCTAAAGTTTTAGGAGTCTTAGACAATCCTGACAAAAGCTTCAAAACAGTAATGTTTATGACTGATATAGAGGGTTTTGCTACATGTTCTTTGTCTTCTGAAGGAAGCATTGTCAACCCAGACCTGAATTTTTCGTTTAAAGTATTTCTTTTTTTTTTAAATCTGGGTTTTTATTCATAAACCTGTATATATTATGGCTTTTAATTTAGATAATTAATAGTGTGCATCCTTATGACATTTTCAGATATACATACTGTAATTTTGTGCTCATTTCTTCTGCTCCCACTCCATTCTGTAAAAGAGTCTTTTCCTTTTTTCCATTTCCATTTGCCCAAGAATTATGCTCAAACACTGACAGCTGGGACTTTATAAAGCCAAGCAGCTTCTCCACAACCAAAGAAGCAATCAACTTATTGCAGTGGGAAACCACAGAATGGGAGAGGTTCTTTGATAGCTAGATATTTGAAAAAGTTAATTCTCCCTTTCATATAATGTACTACAACTGAAGCACTGAAACAAAGAAACTAACAATTTAAAAAATGGGGCAGGGGACTTAACATAGAATTCTCAAAAATGTAGTAAAACAAAGTTAAAATATATCTCAAAACTGGTCATTGTCCTTTGAAATTTGTGAAATGCAAATCAAAACACCACTTTTACCCCAATCAGAAAAGAAAATATCAACAAAACAGCCAACAACAGATGGAGGGAATGTGGAGAAAAGTTAACCCTTTAGTAGATTAGTAAACTGATAAAGTAACTCCAGAAATCATTGTAGAGAATGTCAAAAAACTAAAAATAAAACTTACTGCATGGTCCAGTTATATCATTTCTTGGTGTATGTCCAAAGGACCCAACATCCTACTCCACAGATACTCTGCCATCAATATTACAGACTTTTTCATTATAGTAAGTAATAGAAACAACCTAAGTCTCATTAACTGATGGACATATAGAAAAATTAAGGCCCATATATCCCATATAATATTATTTTATTATGAAGTAACTCATGATATTAGATGTAAATGGATGAAACCAGGGAATAACTTTCAGAGACCAAGGCCACATTTTCTATCTAATCTGAGGCTTCTCACTCTAAGTATTTGGATATAAATAATAATCCTGAAGTAACTGCAAAACCATCAAATTAAATGTGATCATTGTAGAGGATGGCAGGAAGATCAATAGAGAAAGGAAAAAAATCAGGTTAGAAGGGATCAAGTGATCTGATAGCAGGAAAAGTAGAATATTTTAAATCATTTTGTTTCATTAATTTTACTACAACATTTAAACTTTGATATGTTCTAATTTTATTTTTAATCGCTATATAATATTACACTTTTTCATTTCTTCCATCTGGTAGTTGAGCCAATAGCTTTATCTTTATGTAATTTTTGTTCATTTTCTGTTATCATTTGATTTTTACTAGCATTCATCTATTGTATATGCAGAAAATATTCTGTGTGAATCCACTCTTGACAAATACATTGTTATTTTTAATAGTCTAAAGCATGATATATATGGAAGAACTGGGCATTCTGCAATTTGTAACTAGCATTCTACACTTTTCCAGGGGTTCAAATTGGCTTATATTATTTTCAACTAATTGATGTCACCACAGATCTTCAGTCGTATTTTCTTACCCACTTTAGAATAATTGGTTTATAATATCTGTGACTCATAATGCAATACAGTGCCCTGTATGTACCTTTTCAGTTTGAGCTCTTAATCTTTAGGGATCTTTGATATTTACATGTAAATAAGATTATCTCTTCACTTTTATAGTCTATTGGGAATTTTTCTTTTTTGAGATTATGATTATATATCATTTCCACCTTCTCTTTTCTCCCACCAAACATCTCCTATTTTTTTCTTCTTGGTGACAATAGTATTCTGTCAGCGCCTAATTTTATTTTATGTGTTCAACCATGTTACACAAGGTCTATTAGGACTTAATATGAATGTAGCCATGTCAAAATTTAGATTAAAATCAACATACTACATAATAGTTTGTACTTAACTATCTATAATCTACTTGTCTTTAAGTAAAAATATCTTAAGCAATTTGTAGAAATTCTACAGTGAATTTTATTCTTTCTTTAAATTTTTTAACTTTTAACAGTATGAGTATGAACTTCCATAATAAACCTAAAATTTCCATTCAATAGAGACATATTGATAAATTCAGCCTGATCAAAATTTATATCCTTTTTATTATCATTTACACACTTAAAAATCTATTATGACCTATTTCCCCAGACTTCTGGTTAAATGAATTTGCAAACTCAATAGGACTTTAGTAGTACAGCCTACCTCCTCATGGATTCCTCTTTAGGAGCCTGCTTAGCCTTTTAAGTCTGATTATATGTCTAGAGGTGACTGTTGGTGGGTTTTGAGGAATATCAGTATTGTCTTTTTGGCATCCTTTTCAAGGAATGTTACTCCCAGTACATCAATACTAAGAGCAACTGAGAAAGATCAATTCTTTAAAAAGTTGTGAAGGCAACATTCCAGTAACTGTAGGGAAAAAAATGTGTTCTTTACTACACAGGTACAGACTACATCCTCAGTTGAGATAAACCCTTCAGAATCTGAGGGCTCAATGTCCAGAGCCTCCTAAGTGTCCTCCAACATATCTTCCTCTGTGGTAGTCTGAAAGGAAATGCCTCCCATAGGCTCATAGGGAGAGGCACTATAAGAAAAAGTACCCTACTCCTAGCACCACAATCTGTGCTTACTGTTGTTCTGAGGAATCCAGTACTAATGTATTAGAAATCCACTGCAAATATGTTAATTTAATGATTAATAAGCACATTATTTTTTTAAGATTCATTTATTATTATTCATGAGTACACTTTAGCTATCTCAGAGGCACCAGAAGAGGGCATCAGGTCTCATTACAGATGTTTGTGAGCGACCATGTGGTTACTGGATTTGAATTCAGGACCTTCAGAAGAGTAGTCATTGTCCTTAACCTCTGAGCCTCCTCTCCAGCCCATAATAAGCACTTTAAACTAAACATGTGACAGTAAACTACATTGTACAGAATTTCATTTCATACCCACTGGTCACACCTGAAAAATAGTAAAACAAATAAATGACAAGGGAAATGTTTATTCATTAGTGTAATAGTTAATTCTGGTTGTGAAAATGTCTAGATCAGTTCTGAAATCAATTAAGAGACAAGTTATTAAGCATATTGTGAGTTTTGCTTTTGTTTTATTTTGTTTTGTGTTGTGTTCTGTTGCTTTGTTTTGTTTTATTCTGAAGTGGGAAAACTATACATAATATAGTCAGAACCATTTGTTACCATCTCTGGTAAAAGGAATTCAGAGAAAGATAATCTGCTTTTTTCAGATTGTACTGGCATGATCACTTCTCCTATTTTTATCTTGCTGCTGTTGCTACTTCTGCTGCTTCTGCTGCTGTTCCTGAGGTTGCTGCTGCTGTTGTTGTTGTTGCTGCTGGTGCTGCTGCTGCTTTTCTTCACTGCTAGTACCAAACATCTCTAGGAATTTTCAATATTTACAGCATGAAATTAAGAATACGGAGGCATCTCACATTGTGGACTGCTCATCTACTTGTCTCTAAGCCATTTGGTGTGAACATAGCCATGGTTGGACTACTTTCATCACAACTTCTACACAACTCTAATAAATCCCCCTTCATATAAGGTCATGTAGAGAAATTTGACTAATGCACACTATTAACTAATACAATGCTGAAAAACATTTTCATGCACAAATGCTTGCCCATATAAGTTTATATCGAAGTGGTGTCTTTTGTGTGGCGTATTCTAAGATACATCACAAGGACTATTTTTAAAACCTTAAATAATTTGCTAAATTATATATGCATTTTAATAACATGAAAGTACTCATGTTTTTAGTGATATACTATATAAAATATTTTATAAAACTGGCTTTATTTGTTGGTGATTTCTAGAGTTACAAAACCCATAGTATGAATGTAACAAGAGAGGGTTGCTTAGAGTAGCTTACCTGATATATTTTAAGCAGTCCAGAATGGCTATTTCTAGTCCACTGTATCATGACAGAAGACCAAGTGATAATCCAGTAGTTGTTCAGCCTAAGAGACCAATGGTCTCAGCATTAAAATATTATACTGGAATCCTGGAGTATTGCTAGGGAGCCCATAGTCTTGAGTCTGTATTGTTAATCTGAAAGAAGTCATTTCCAATACCAACAAAGAATTTCTTCAACAACAGAAGAAGAAGGTCTCAAAATCCACATTTTCCTTCTTCCACAACATTTTAGGTAGGTTGAAATCATAAACTGTGGTCCAGACATAGAGTATGTCTTCCACATCAAATGATCTAATTAAAAAATCCATCATAAGAGTGTCTAGATGCTTGCATTTTAGCTTATTACAGATCTAGCCATTTTAACAACCAAGATTAGCTATCATATAGTATAAAAGAAACCAAATATCTTTAAAGAGGCAAATAGATAAATGTGTAAGCAATTTTTACTTATGCTAATTTCTTGTGAAATTTGAAAATCTTTTCCATTTTTTGGGGTTTCTATTCATATTAGCTTCATATAAACATTGGAGTAGGGTTCCTCACATAAATGAAACAGTAATATTAATAAGTATTAAATTATATAAAGAAAGGAAAATGTGCTGTCTTCTGACCAAGATGAGGAAGATGGCAAAGACTTATTATTTGGGGAGAGAAAGAAAGAAAAAAGAAAGAAAGAAAGAAAGAAAGAAAGAAAGAAAGAAAGAGAGAGAGAGAGAGAGAGAGAGAGAGAGAGAGAGAGAGAGAGAGAGAGAGAAGAAGAAAGAAAGAAAGAAAGAAAGAAAGAAAGAAAGAAAGAAAGAAAGAAAGAAAGAAAGAAAGAAAGAAAGAAAGAAAGAAAGACAGACAGTGGAAAAAAACTGAGGCGGCAGTGGTGGCACACACCTGTAATCCCAGCACTTAGGAGGCAGAGGCAGGCAGATTTCTGAGTTTGAGACCAGCCTGGTCTATAGAGTGAGTTTCAGGACAGCCAGGAATATGCAGAGAAACCCTGTCTCATAAAAGAAAGAAAGAAAGAAAGAAAGAAAGAAAGAAAGAAAGAAAGAAAGAAAGAAAGAAAGAAAGAAAGAAAGAAAAGAAAAACTGAGTCTTCACTATCAGTCATCAATTTGTTTAACTGAACAAGTTATAAAGGACACATGAACAAATTGTAAAGTAAAGGTAAATTTTTTTCACTCATCACAATATAGGGGATTTACAAAAACAAAGATCTGCAGATACAAAATTGTCATTTTTAAACAAGTAATGCAGAGACATTTGGTATATGCATGATACCCTGATGTTTCTATTGCTTTATAAAGATCAAAAATTTAAAAACTAAGATTAATCTTCTCATTGCAATATGGCATAATTCTCCACAATTTAGTGATATTCTTCATGAAGATGATAACTCTGACAAATATTTGTAAGGTCAATATTTGGGATTGTACCTCTTCTCAGTGATCATAAAACATTTAATGATAAATTTAGAGTCTCACTCAAATATTTGTAATAATTTTGTTTAAAACAAAGATTTACATAAGTCTGTCAGAGTATAAGTGTATTAAAATATCTAACATTAATTATTTTATTTCTAATATTAATAATTCAAGTAAACTTGGAAAATTTGAAGCTTATGTGAATCTGGGAAGAAATAAACTGCTGAAATATTGCATTTAAACATATTCACTTATATTTTAAAAACTTAATATTTTTAATTAATTTTAACAAAAAAGATTTGAAATGGCAGTCATTTCATCTTTTTTTATTTTTCTCAATATTATGTTGGCTGTCTCGAGTCGTTTGTCATTTCACATGAATTTTAAGGTAGTTTTATTTACAATTTTTATGAAGAAATATATGGGGATTTGGTGGTACTGGAGGGTCTGTATTAAATTTGACAGAATTTTTGTATAAATTTGATAGAATTTTGATAGAAAGGCCATTTTCAAAGTAGTAACTATACCAATCCCAGAGCATACTATGACTTCTCAATGGTCAAGGTCCTTCCTCTGCTGGAGTAGATTTATATTTACATAGTTTATGTAATATACTCTCTGTAATAGTCTCTCGATGAGACTGTTGTAAATGAGATTGTGTCCACCCAGGACCTGGGCAGTACCACAGCTGACTGTGCACTGATCCTACGAGGAAATAAGTGCTCTGTAGATTGATTTGACTCCCAGGTTCAGAGGTGAGAGAGCCATCTTCTGGTGACTGAGAAGGTGGGTATAGCCAGGAGCACAGGGAACACCAGAATGCCAGAACAGCTGGGATGGTGTCTCTCAGGGCGGTGGCACCTGCACCCAGGAGCTGGAAAGTGCCACAGAACTCTATGCCAGGGGAGAGCCAGTAACCCAGGGGTGCTGAGATAGGCTTGAAGGCCAACAGGAGGGACAAGTGCCAGCTAGTGACAGCAAGACCAACTAACACCAGAGATAACCAGATGGTGAAAGACAAATGTTACCAATAGATATCAAGGCAATATGGCACCATCCAAACCCAATTCTTCCACAACAGTAAGTCCTGGATACCCCAACACAATGTAAAGCAAGATTTGGATTTAAAATCACAGCTCATGATGCTGATAAAGGGCTTCAAACAGGACATAAATAACTCCCTCAAAGAAATACAGGAAAACACAAAGAAACAGGTAGAAGCCCTTAAAGAATTATAGAAAAGCACAACCAAAAAGAGGAGAGAATTGAATAAAACAATCCAGGATCTAAAAAGGAAGGTAGAAACAATAAAGACATCACAAAGAGAAACAACTCTGGACATAGAAAACCTAGGAAAGAAGTCAGGAGTAATGGATGCAAGCATCAACAACAGAATACAAGACATAGAAGAGAGAATCTCAGAAGCGTAAGATAGCATAGAAAGCATTGACACAACAGTCAAAGAAAATAAAAAATACAAAAAAAAAAAAAACCTACTTACACAAAACATCCAGGAAATTCAAGACAAACCTAAGGTTGAGAAGACCAAACCTAAGGATAACAGAGATAGACGAGAGTGAAGATTTCCAACTTAAAGGGCCAGTAAATGTCTTCAACAAAATTATAGAAGAAAAGTTCCCTAAGCTAAAGAGATGCCCATGAACATGAACATACAAGAATCGTACAGTACTCCAAATAGATTGGATCAGAAAAGAAATCCCTCCCATCACATAATAACCAAAACACCAAATGAACTAAACAAAGAAAGAATATTAAAAGCAGTAAAAGAAAAAGGTCAAGTAACATATAAAGGTAGATCTATCAGAATTACACCAGGTTTCTCACCTGAGATTATGGAAGCCAGATGATCCTGGGCAGATCACATATAGACACTAAGGGAACACAAATGCCAACCCAAACTACTGCACCCAGCAAATCTCTCAATAAGCATAGATGGAGAAACCAAGGAATTCCATTACAAAAACAAATTTACACAATATCTTTCCACAAATCCAGCCCTTCAAAGGATAATGAATGGAAAACACCAACAGAAGGAGGGAAACTACATACTAGAAAAAGCAAGAACTTAATCTTCTTTCAACAAACCCAAAAGAAGATAACCACACAAATATGAAAATTACATCAAAATTAACAGGAAGCAAAAGTCACTATTCCTTAATATCTCTTAATACCAATGGACTCAATTCCCCAATAAAAAGACATTGGATATCAGACTGGATACTTAAACAGGACCCAACATTTTGCTGCATACAGGAAGCACATCTCAGCATCAAAGACAAACACTACCTCAGGGTAAAATGCTGGAAAATAATTTTCCAAGCAAATGGTCCCAGGAAACATGTTGGGGTAGCCATTCTAATATCCAATAAAATAGTCTTTCAACCAAAAGTCATCAGAAAAGACACGAAAGGACACTTTATACTCATCAAAGGAAAAATCTACCAAGAAGAACTCTCAATTCTGAATGTCTATGCTCCAAATACAAGGGCACACTCACTTGCAAAAGAAACTTTACTAAAGCTTAAAGCATACATTGCACCTCACACAATAATTGTGGGGGAATTCAACACCCCACTTTCCTCAATGGACAGATCAGGGAAACACAAACTAAACAGAGACACAGTGAAAGTAACTGAAGTTTTGCATCAAATGGATTTAATAGATATCTATAAAATATTTCATCCTAAATCAAAAGAATACACCTTCTTCTCAGCACCTCATTATACCTTCTTCAAAACTGACAATATAATTGTTCACAAAACAGACCTCAACAGATATAAGAGAATCGAACTAATCCCATGCCTCCTATCAGACTACTATGGAGTAAGTGTAGTCTTGAATAGCAACAAAAACAACAGAAAGCCCACATGCACATGGAAGCTGAACAATGCTCAACTCAATGACACCTTGGTCAAGGAAAAAATGAGGAAAGAAATCAAACACTTTTTCGAATTTAATAAAAATGAAGGCATAGCACACCCAAATTATTGGACACATTGAAAGCAGTGCTAAGAAAATTCATAGCTCTGAGTGCCTCCAAAAAACATGCTTCAGAGAGCATACACTAGCTGCTTAACAACACACCTGAAAGCTATAGAATGGAAAGAAACTAATACACCAAGAGGAGTAGAAGGCAGTAAATCATCAAACTCAGGGCTAAAATCAACCAAATAGAAACAGAAAGAACTATACAAAGATATCACCAAAACCAGGAGCTGGATCTTTGAGAAAATCAACAAGATAAATAAACCCTTAGCCAGACTAACCAGAGGGTACAGAGGCACTACCCAAATTAATAAATCCACCCCATATACAGTTACAAAACCTAGACACTATTATTGATGTCTGCAAGTGCTTGCTGACTGGAGCAGGATATATCTGTCACTTGGGAGGCTCTGCTATACATGACAAATACAGAGGGGGACACTCTCAGCCAGCCATTGAACTGAGCACAGGATCCTCAATGAGGGAGCTAGAGAAAGGACCCAAGGAGTTGAAGGGTTTTGCAGCTTCATAAGAGGAACAACAATATGAGTCTTTGTGTGACTTAGGTATCAGAGTAATTGTGGCTTCATAAAATGAGTTGGGTAGTATTCCTTCTGTTTCTATCTTCTGGAATAGTTTGAAGAGTATTGGTGTTAAGTCTTCTTTGAAGGTCTGGTATAACTCTGTATTGACCCCATCTGGTCCTGAGCTTTTTTTTTGTTGGGAGATTATTAATGAATTCTTCCATTATTTTAGGGGTTATGGGATTGTTTAGGTCATTTATCTGATCCCGATTTAACTTTAGTACCTGGTATCTGTCTAGAAAATTGTCCATTTCATCTAGATTTTCCACTTTTGTTAAGTAAAGGCTTTTGTAATAGGATATAATGATTTTTTGGATTTCCTCAGTATCTGTTGTTATGTCTCCCTTTTCATTTCTCAATTTGCTGATTTGGATACTGTCTCCTTACACTCTGGTTAGTTTGGCTAAGGGTTCATCTATCTTGGTTTGTTTCATTTTTGGTATTGTTTTTGTTTTTTGTTTTTGTTTTTGTTTTTTGTTTTTTTTAAAGAGCAAGCTCCTGGTTCTTTAAAATGCGGTACAGAGCTAAACAAAGAATTCTCATGAGGAATACCCGATGGCTAAGAAACACCTAAAGAAATGTTCAACATCCTAAGTCATCAGGGAAATGCAAATCAAAACAACCCTGAGATTCCATGTCACACCAGTCAGAATGGCCAAGATCAAACACTCAGGGGACAACAGATGTTGGAGAGGATATGGATAAAGAGGAACACTCCTCCATTACTGGTGGGATTGCAAGCTTGTAAAATCACTCTGGAAATCAGTTTGGTAGTTCCTCAGAAAATTGCACAAAGCACTACTGACTACCCAGGTATACCACTTCTGGGCATATACCCAGAACATGCTCCAACTTGTAATTAGGACACATGCTCCACTATGTTCATAGCAGCTCTATTTAGAATAGATAGAAGGTGGAAAGAACCCAGATGCCCCTCAACATAGGAATTGATAATGAAAATGTGGTACATTTACACAATTGAGTACTACTCAGCTATTAAAAACAACAAATTCATGAAATTCTTAGGCAAATGGAATGAGCTACAAAATATCATCTTAAGTGAGGTAGCCCAATCACAAAAGAACACACATGATATGTAGATATGGTATGATATGTAGATATGATATGATAAGTAGATATTAGCCTGAACATAAAGCTCAGAACACCCACAATGTGATTCCTAGACCACATGAAGCTCAAGAAGGAATACCAAAATGAGGATACTTTGATCCTTATTGGAAAGTGGATCAAAATACCCATGTCTCACAGCCAACCAGCAGAATGAACATATGGTCCCTAATGGAACAGCCAGACAAAGGACCCAAAAAGCTGAAAAGGTTTTCAGCCCTGCAGGAGGAATAAAAATATATGTACCAACCAGTACCCCCAGAGCTCTCAGGGACTTAACCATCAACCAAAGTGTACACATGTAGGGACACATGGCTCCAGCTACATATGTAGCAGAAGATGGCCATTTCAGACATCAGTGAGAGGAGAGGCCATTGGTGCTATGAAGGCTCAATGCCCCAGAATAGGGGAATACAAGTCAGGAAATTATGGGAGGGGAGATGAGCAGGGAAGAGGTGATGGGATAGGTGATTTTTAGAGTGTAACACCGAAAGGGGATACCATTTGGAATGTAAATAAAGCAAATATCTACTAAGAAAAAGACAAAAAAAAAATGTCTGAATCTAGAAGAAGGAAACTATACACATTCCCCTACATAATGTAAGTATAGAAAAGGGATATGTTCTGAGCAGGAATCCCACAAAAGGGCAGGTAAGTTTTAACAGCTAAAAAATCTAACAGAAGATTACTAGTCAAGTTTTTTTTAAAAAATTAATTATCAAATAAAGCATTTGAAAACAGGCCCTGAAATATAAATAAAGACTTCAAAAAAATTAAAGCTAAAGATTCTATTTAAAACGTTCCACTGTACAAAGTAGTTAGGTAAATGAAAATTTAAACAACTTTGTGATTGCATTTTAGCCCAGCTAGAATATCAAAGATCAGCAAAACAATAGACAAAAAGTTCCAGAGAGGATTTGGTGAAAACAGAATATTCATACACATTTAGTAGGATTCCAAGATGGTTGCTCTACTCTAGAAACTAGTGCAGAGAATTCTCAAAATAAATATAAATAAAGCTAAAAATAAATCTAACACATGCACTAGATTTATCATTCCTTGGGATATGCTGAAACAACTAGATAGACTTCTCTGTAGATATTTACTCTAAACCTTCAATATGTGTATTCAACTTAGTAACTGTAGAATGTTGACCACTGTGGAATTATAGGATGTTGACAAAGGTACTTGAAAAAACAGATGGATTAGCAAAGGAATAAACACATAAGGAGAGGGGAAATAAAAGGTGGGAAATGGTCTGATATCATTATACTTAGAAAAATACACCAACTGTTTTCTTTTTCTTTACTTTTTCTTTTTAAGCTGAAGAAAGTCAGAATAAGAAACCTCATGTCCTCTGATGTTGGTCTTCCATACTGCCTAGAGTCACTCTTGGAAGCAGTGGGTAAGAAGGCATGGAATCAACAGCACAGAGGTCCCATTGGTCCCACAAAAGTGTGTCCTCCAAATGGCAGTTCCAGATTGGCTGTCTTGTTTGGATAGCCAATCTCTAGTTGACTCTGTGACTGTGTGGCCCCACTTGCTGTTTACAGATGTTCATGTGGAAGCAGCCACAGTCCTGGCAGTGGGACTATTCTGTTCTCCTATACTCTGGACATCTCTCTCTCTCTCTCTCTCTCTCTCTCTCTCTCTCTCTCTCTCTCTCTCTCTCTCTCTCTTTTGCAGGTGCTCATGCTCTCTCTCTCTCTCTCACACACACACACACAGATAAAAGTAGAGGTAGAGGTAGATATAGATATGCACATATGGTTGCACATCTGAATTCACAAATGTGCACACAGACAAACATAATACATACTCATAATCATAGACATCCCCAAAAGATTTATCAAATATAGATTCTAAATTATTTATGCTACTGTCTAATTTTCTTATTATAAGAATTACCAATCTCACTAATATTATTAAAAATAATCAAATGAAAATATATATTTATGTATATGTTTCTATATGTATATGTATACATGCATGTAAGTTTATATATATATATATATATATATATATGATTAAGTACATGTTAAAAGACACTTTTGTTTAGAAAAATGAATTGTAATATAAATGCTTATGGTAATGTTACTTCATACATGTAGAAGTAAACTTCACCCTGGGAGAGTTTTGCTTTGAATCTACTTTTGAAAATAGATCTTTCCTGAGGATGGCCTTTATAGCAGCTTCATTTCCCAGAACTTTCTCTTATTTTTCAGATAAAAGAAACTCCATGAAGCTTTTGTCTATATATGCTGCTACTCAGATGTCTAGTTTAAAGTACTTTTCATAATCCTAGGATTCTGAATGTGTCCCCTAGCCAATTACTGAGAAGTTGAATGCAAAAATTTAAGGTATGCTTGTTTTTCAATCTATTAATTTGCACATGAGATGAGAGGTAGGTGAAAATATTAAAAGACTAGAAACTTTAAAATCTGTGTATTAATGAATGCCATCTTATTACATTCCTTTTTATAATTTGATACTATCATGGTCCAAATCACCTTTGAAATAATTTGATTTTTGTCATTTCACTTTCTATTTTATTTTAATGAAATCTACGGTAACCATATAACATTAATTACAACATTCATATTTAGCTGTCATGCACTGAACAGATTAGAGCAAACACATTGCTCTAGATAAAAATGAGACAACAATATAATTTAGAAAGAATCTTTGCCCTATTAAATATCTCTAAGCTAGCAGAGAAGAAATGTACATGTTATCACTACTGACAATATGATGAAGGTATTTATAATTGCTAGAAGAATTGCAGGGCTGGGATTTGAAAGGAGATAACACTTTGGTATTTCTGTTTCACAGTCCTTATTAAAACTTAAATTTTATTTTTTTAGTTACTAATATAAAATCTGCATGTTGAGCTTATAATTGTACTAACATTCTAAATTTTTATTGTGGTTAAATATTTTATACATTAGCTTTCTTCTAATATATTATTTAAACTGTGTTTAATGAGAACTCAAAATATTTTATTCTTAGTTTCTTACATGTATAAATTTGTTACTACAAAATATATGATATAAAATATCATAAGTGACAATATTTACCAACGACAGTTCTTATGTTCACAAATGATACTAGCAATTTAGTTTATTTTACAACACTGGAATATTTACAATGAAGAAAGTAATGACTAGTTTCTTCTTTTCCTTTCAGGAAGCTTAAATTTAATCATTTTCATGTTGTTTAATAAAATTATGCTTATAAATAATTAAATAGATTAGGTCAAATATGCAAAATTTAGGAGTGTGACACAGAACAGATTATAAAATATTAAAGATTTTCCAAACTAGTTTGTATTAATTTCCCCAGTCAAACAGCTTTGCCTTTGTATCTCTAATTAACATGCAAAGATATGTTATGAAACCTAAAATAATTTAATGTTATCTACTGGTCTAAATATAACATGTTTACATTACTAGATGTGCAGGTAACAATCTAGTTCACATACCACCACTTTAAAAATTAATTCAGTATGTATTTTCAAAGAAGAAAAAAAAAGGAATTATTATAAAAAGCAATCTTTTTCTTCAACTTACCTTGTCCTGATTATCATGTTATTGTCTCTCAGAATTATAAATTTTCTAACCCAGCACAATTCCTCAGCTCAAAGTTAGAAAGCTTTTATACTAATTTCCTTTCTGCCTATCAACATATTGTTTACAAATCATGTCAAAATTTCACAGCAATTTAATGCACTAATGAGTACGAATTGCAGTCGTTTTATTTTATTTTGTTTTATTTTACTGTATTCTTTAATTCTTTTTTTACACTCCAGACTTCATCCCCCTGCCAGTCTGCTCCCTGAACTCTCCCTATTCCATTTATCCTCCCTTCCCCCCTCTTTAAGAGGATGTCTCTATCTTGAACACCTACCTAACCGAACCTCTCTATTCCCTGGGTCCTCAAATCTCTCAGTGTTTAGGCATATCTTCTCTCACTGAGAGCAGACTAGGATGTCCTCTGCTGTGTATGTGATATGTCAGGGGCCTCATATCAGGTGGTGTTTGCTGCCTGGTTGGTGGCTCAGTGTTTGAGAGATCTCAGGGGTCCAAGTCAATTGAGACTGCTGGTCTTCCCAAGGGGCTGCACTCCTCAGCTTCTACCTTTTCCCCAATTTAACCACAGGGATTCCCTGCTTCTGTCAATTGGTTGGGTGCTAGTATCTGCATCTGACTTGTTTCAACAACTTGTTGGGACTCTCAGAGAGCAAGCATGCTAGGCTCCTGTCTGCAAGCACAACAGAGCATCAGTCCCATTGTCAGGGCCCCAGGCCTTCCATTGAGCTGGATCACAATTTTGCCTATCACTGGACTTCCTTTCTCATCCTCGTATTCATTTTGTCCCTGAAGTAGTTTCTCCAGACAGGAACAATTCTGGGTCAGAGATTTTGACTGTGTAGCAGCAACTCTATTCCTCCACTTGATGTCCTATTGTCCCACTGGGGGTGGACTCCACAATTCCCCCTTGCCACTGAAGAGCATATCATCTAAGGATCCTCCCTTTAAGTCCTGAGAGCCTCTCACCTCCCAGGTCTCTGTACATTCTTGAGAGTACCCCTACTTCCTAACTCCCAAGGTTGCTGTTACCATTCTTTCTGTTGGCCCTAGGGCTTCATTCCTGTCCCCTCCCAATAGCTGATCCCTTTCCCCCTTCCCCTCCCTGTCCTCTTGGGAATACAGGTTCCCCACTACCTCTGCTCATGTGACTGCTTCCTTCTCCCTCCCAAGGGGGACTGAGGCATCATAGGAAAATATGTGCCCCTGTGTCATGGTGGGGCATATTTTGGGAATATGCCCAAGAGTGGTATAGCTGTGTCTTCAGGTAAAATAATTTCCAAATTTTGGAGGAACCTCTAGGTTGATTTCCAAAGTGGTTGTACCAGTTTTCAATCCCACCAGCCATGGAGTATTCCTCTTTCTTCACATCCTTGTCAGCATGTGCTGTCACCTGAGTTTTTGATCTTAGCCATTCTCATTAATGCAAGGTGGAATCTCAGGGTTGTTTTAATTTGCATTTCTCTGATCTGATCGCTAAGGACTTTGAATATATCTTTAAGTGCTTCTCAGCCCTTTGAGATTCCTTTTTTTGTAAATTCTGTTTAGTTCTATACCTATTTTTTGATAGGGTTGTTTGGTATTTTGAGGTTAGCTTCTAGAGTTCTTTATATATTTTGGATATTAGCCCTCTTTCTATCAGATGTGGAGCTCAAGTCTAAGTAGATCAAGGACCTCAACATAAAACCAGATCCACTGAATCTAAAAGAAGAGAAAGTGGAAAAGAGCTTTGAACTCATTGATACACAGGAGAAATTTACTAAACAGAACTCCAATAGCTCAGGCTCTAAGATCAAGAATTGATAAATGGGACCTCATGAAACTGGTAAGCTTCTGTAAGGCAAAGGACTTAGTCAATAGAACAAACAGGCATCCTACAGCTTGGTTAAAAAAAAAAACTTCAATAACCATACATCAGATAGAAGTGAATTCAAGTCTTAATCTCTACAAATATGTTTAGATCTGTAATTTTGAAAAATATTATGAAGTAATGAATACATATTAACAGGATTTGACAAATTAACTTAACAACATTCATTTTTAACAAAATTTAAAACCAAAAAACATTCTGGTTTTTAAAATCAGATATTTACTCAGAGGGGGAGACAAGCAGTGTACCCTTGCACCAATGTGCCTGTTATATTGTGTTCATTTTCCTGGCTTCAATGATGTAGTTATTTAGATAATTCCTATTTCTGAGCAGTTATTAAGTTTGCAAAATTATCTCCCTTGTATTTATTTACGTCAACATAGTTTTTGATTGAAGATTAACCTACTAGCTACACAGGTGCGCGCGCGCACACACACACACACACACACACACACACACACACACACACACACACCATTCTTAGGTAAAAAAAAATATTTCTCATATATTTTCAGCCATGTATTACTTGAGAGATTATGTTCTGTTATCAGTATTTCTTGGTCAAAAACACTCATTCATGCATGTTTACCTGTTACACAAAGGCATAAATAATTCTAAACTTTTTCTGGCAGTCTTTCTGAATAAGGAGAATCAAATGTAATTAAAAACAAGCAGAATTTCACATTTAAAGTAAATTTGTGTAGACCTTTATTGAATGATTGCCAGTGTAAGAAATATGGTAATATTGATAATTATTAAAATCTAGATGTTCATATCTGGAGATTTAGAGCTAGGAACTATAGTTGAGAAAAAAATCATGTAGCATTTTTCTTTCTGGGTCTGAGTTACCTCACCCTATACAGTCTTCTCTAGACCCACTCATTCACTTTCAAAATTCAATTTGTTTTTTAACAGATAGATAGTATTCCATTGAGTATATGTTTAAAATTTTCATTATGGATTCATCTGTTGAAGGATATTTAGGTTGTTTTAATTTCCTGATTATTGTTATTAAAGGAGATATTGCTATTGCTGTGTAATTATTTGTGGAGTAGAATATCCAGAATTTGGGGGTGTATTATAAAAAGTATTATAGCTGGGCCATATATTAGAATTATTTATTAGTCTTTAAGATATTCTCCATGCTGTTTTCAGAATGGATTCACCAGTTTGCATTCCCACCAAGAGGATAAAGACTCCTCTTTACAATCTCACCAGTATTTGTTGTCAAATTTTTTTCTGAACCATTTTAAGTAAGATAAGAAAACACCCATCAGAACTGCTAAGATTAAAACTCAGGTGACAGCACAAGCAGACACAAATGAAGAGCAAGTCCTAAATTTTCAGTGGAGGTACAAACTTATAAAACCACTCTGGAAATCAATGTGCTGGTTTTTCAGAAAATCAGGGATAGTTCTACCTCAAGACTCAGCTATACCACTCCTGGGCATATATACAAAAGGTTCTTCACCATACCTTAAGGACACATGCTCCACTATGTTTATAGCAGCTTTGTTTGTAATCACCAGAAATGAAACAACCCAGATGTCTCTCAACTGAAGAATGGATACAATAAATGTGTTTCATTTATACAATGGAATACTATTTAGCTATTAAAAATGTGGATATCATGCATTTTGTGGACAAATGAATTGAATTAGAAAATATCATTCTGTGTGTAGTAACACAGACCCAATATGACATACATAGTAGGCATTCACTTATAAGTAGATATTAGCCATAATACACAACCAACAGACTCAAAGGCGCTAAATATCAAGGAAGGCTCAAAGGAGGATGCTTGAATCTTATTCACAAGAGGTAATAACTGTCATCAGAGGTGGATTAAGGGAAGACACTGGGTAGGAGATGGGATGGGGAGGGCAACTAGGGGTTGTGGAATCAGATATAAGAATAACTCAGCAGAAAGGGCCAGCAGAGTGAATAAAAATCCAATGGGGGGGGCATCTCTAAGATGTCCTAGAGTTCTGGGCTGGAAACTGCTCCAGAAAGTCAATGAGGATGACTCTAGATGAAAATCCTAGCAGTGCAGGCTATAAAACTTGACATGGCTACTTCCTTTACTGATTTAGGACTCCTAGTAGAGGAATAAAGACACAACCCATCCATAAGACCTTCTACGCAAACTTTGTCCTCTTTACAAAAAAGAAGTGCAGGGACAAAGTTGGAAGAGAGACAGAGGTAATGACTGGCCCAATTTGGATTCATCTGATGGGTAAAAATCAGTCCCTGACACTATTAATAATACTCTGTTATGCTTGGTGACAGGAGCCTAGCATAATGGTATTCTGAGTGGCTCCACCCAAAAGCAAACTGAAACAGACATACAGAAGCACATCCAGCCATTAGACCAAATTTCTTAAGTCTCCTGGAAGAGTTGGAGGAAGAATTCAGGAACCATAAGAAGACTAACAGAATCAATTATTATGAGTCATTGGCGGATTTCAGAGACTGAAATACTAACCAAAGAGCAAACATCTGCTGGACATATGTCCCCTGCACATATGTAATAGATGTACAAATTGATCATCATGTGGGTCCTACAACAACTGGAACAGGGACTTACCCTGACTCTGTTATCAGCCAGTGGAAATTGGTCCCCTAGCTGGGCTGTCTTGTTTGGCTCAGTGGAGAGGATATACCTAGTCCTGCAGTGACTTGAGGTCCTGGAATGGTTCTGAACTCAGGGTGTCCTCATCTGTTTCAGAGATGATGAGGAGAGGGTATGGGGGTGGGAAAGTCTCAGTTGGGGACTAGAAGATGGTCTGCTATTAGGATGTAAAAGTGAATAAATACATAAATATATAAATAAATGGAAATATCAAAGTTGTTTTAATTTTAATTTCCTTAATTACTAAAATGGTTTGTATTTTTTGAGATACTTGACTACTTTTTATTTTTTCTATTGACAACTCTGTTTAGATTGCTAGGCTTGTTTTAAAATGGGTCATTTTAATATTTCTTTGGATACTCTACATATTAATCTTCTGTTACATACCTGTTAAAGATTCTGTTCCATTTTTCTAGGTTTTTCTTTACATGTTTGTTTTTCCTCTTAGTTGTACAGAGCATTTTAATTTTATGAAGTTCTAGTTGTCAATTGTTGGCTTTAATCTGTGGGCAAATGGATTCTTATTCACAAAGTTCTTTTCGATCTCTCTCTTTCTTCTAGTTTTATTGTTTCAGGTTGTATCTGGAAAATAATTTTTACATATAAATATTATTCTTTTTATTGGTTGTACACAATTGCAAAATATATTTTAATTTATTAATCATTTTATTTGTTTACATTTCAAATGATATCATCTTTCCCAATCTTCCCTCCGTGAATCCCCATCCCCTTTGCCTCTAAGAGGGTGCTCCCCCACTCACCTGTTCACTCCCACCTCAGCCCTCTAGCATACCCCTTCTCTGAGGCATTGAGTCTTCACAAGACCAAGCACCTCCTCTTCCACTGATGCCAGATGAGGCAGGCCTCTGCTACATATGTAGCTGGAGCCATGGACCAGCCATGTATACTTTTTGGTTGGTGGTTTAGTCCCTGGGATCTCTGAGGAGTCCAGGTAATTGCTACTGTTGTGCTTCCTATAGGGTTACAATACCCCTCAGCTCCTTCAGCCCTTTCCCAACTGCTCAGTTGAGGTCCCATGGATCAGTCCAATGCTTAGTTGCATCTATATCAGTCTTAAGTCAGGTGTTGAACGAGCCTCTCAGAGGACAGCCATCACAGACCTCTGTCTGCAAGCATATGCCTGACATCAGAAATAGTGTCCAGGTTTGGTGTCTATAGATGGAATGGATCACATGATGGAGCAGACTCTATATGGTCTTTCCTTCAGTCTCTGCTCTGTTTTTGTCTCTGCATTTCCTTTAGACAGGAACAGTTCTGGGTTAAAATTTTTGAGATGAGTGGGTAGACCCATCCCTCCACTGAGAGTCATATATACCTACTGGAGGTGGTCTCTTCAGGTTCTGTCTCTCTGCTGTTGGCTATTTTAGATAATTTCATCTTCATTGGGTCACGGGAGTCTTGCATCCCTGATATCTGGGACTTTCTAGTGGATCCCCAAGTTCCCCACCCCCCACTGCTACTTATTTTTTTAAAGGAAATCACTATTAATTTCATGACTTTCCAAAATCCAATGAATTGAACATATTTATTAGGAATAATTGAAGTAGTAGTATTAAATTCCTAAAGAGGTTATTGAAAAGTCCCCACCAATATGGAATAATTCCTAGTAGTTTTATGAATTTGAAAGCTAATATTGAGAATCTAAGATATTTAGGAATCAAAAAGAATTAGGATTTTCTGTATCAAGGATACTGTCTTATTTTTCTCATGCCAATCCTAGATTTTAATATATGTTTTTAGTATTCTAGGTCAGGAAAGCAGAAGGGGACACTAAGAAAAGAACATAAGGTCTTTAGAAAAGGTTAAGTAGGGAGAAAACACAAGAAAAAAAAAGGTAGTTACACAATATGGGCAGAAACTAGCTATTGGACTAAGAATGGAAATCAAAAGTAGGGAGTTGGGGGAAGAGAAAGAAGAGAAAAATACACACACACACACTCACACATATTCATACACACACATTCACACACACACTCACATACACACTTATACACACACTCACACACACTCACACACACACACACTCACACACACATACACACATACTCACACATGAACACACACAATGTAATGAGCTCCATTCTCTGTGTGCTAGATTCAAAACCTAATAGAAAAAAAAAAACTTTTGGCAAATCTTACTTAGTATAAATACAATCCTCAACATAATTATAGACAGTCTGTTAATACTTGGCAGAAAAATATACCAAGATTGAGTTGAAATAATATACGCAATGCAAATTCAGAAGTAGAGTTATTTTAAATCTTCAGGGAAAATTTAAAGTGAGTAGAAACTTAGAATACAAATTGAATTTCTTGGTTTATATTAACAATTCATTCATTTGATCTGCAACTTGTACCCAGTTACTTACTCTTTTGTTTAAGTTACCTAATTTGAAAAACAATTTATATAATGAGATTGTGAGTCATAAGGTAGACACAGCTATCATAAAATCAGGTGTTATTTTTCTCTGCATACATGGATAGAAAGCCATTTTTTTTTGGATTATGTAAGTACTCAGAGCCTCTAGACTCATCTTTGGAACCTCTCAAAATTTTCAGAATTCAACAGTGAAAATCAGAATCACAGAAGACATACAGTAGAAAGCCACAGATTCCCACTGGGTTAAGTGTTAAATCCTGAGAATATTAAACTGTATCATATTGGGTTTTGTTGCACATAAGTAAATTAATATAAATAAATTTCTTTAGACAGTACCTGGGACATGGCAGTGTAGCTACATTATTATTGTTTATTATAATCCAACAAAACTTCCCTGTTTATGAATCAAATAGGAGAATTATTTGTTTGTCCTCATACTTCTAAATACTTGATTAAAATATACTTGAGTAAAGTAAAAACTTCCATTACTATGAATGTTGTGGTTTTATCAAATAGTAGAAACATCTTCATCAAAATCAGAACCAGAAATAAAAAGGTTTTCTGAAAATTTTATTTTTAAAATTACTATATAATACTAATAAAAATGCAGTAAATAATTAATAAGAAAGTATGAAGTTTTTATTGTTTTTGCTTGTTATATACAACAGATATATGACATATGATAATCGATGAGAAGAATTTTAAAATACACCAAAATCATGATGTACTAGGTACATCAAAGTACAAAGTTATAGATAAAAAATGCAAGGAAACATTAACCTTAAATAAAAATAAAATTCAAATGAATCAGTAAGATACACATATGTAGATAGCAAAGTTCAGAAATACATATTTTCCATTTCCCTAGAAGTTTAATTGCAAATCTAAGTTCACCACAATTGAAAAGTCAATGACATAGTAACACAAGGAAAAATTAAACATCTTAAGTAAAAATGAACATTTAAAAAAAAGAGAAGGTGAATATGTAGCAGAGGATGGACTTATTGGGTATCAATGAGAGGAAAGGCCCTTGGTCCTGTAAAGGCTCGATGCCCCAGTGTAGGGGAAGGCAAGTGCAGAGAGGCAGGAGTGGGTAGGTGGGTGAAAATCTTTATAGAAGCAGGGGGAGTGGGGATGAGATAGGGTTTTTGCAGAGGTGAAACTGGAAAAGTGGATAACATTTGAAATGTAAATAAAGAAAATATCTAATTAAAAATAGGAAAAAAAGAAAACCACAGCATTTTTCTTAATTCTCTGTTTCTTTATGGATTTTGAAAATCCATCAAATAGGAAGCGCCCATGTTCTGAATGATATTGTTCATAGTGGACGATACTGACAGCTAAATATTAAATTCTGTCTTGTGATTCACACATTAAATGAGGATCAAATCTATAAAAGGAAAAAAGTACATGCAATACACAAAATATATATATGTATACATTGTATCTATATCTATACACACACACACACACACACATATATATATATGTATATATATATATATACATATATGTATATATGTATATATCACTTAGGATGATGGCTTCAAAATGCCCCAGTGTAGGGGAATGTGATGGTGGGGAGGTGGGAGTGGGTGGGTGGGTGGGAGAGTACCATCATAGAAGCAGGGGGAGGCAGGATGGGATAGGGGATTTCGCAGCTAGGGGAACTGGGAAAATGGACATTTGAAATGTAAATAAAGAAAATATCCATTTTTTTTAAAAAGGGAAAAAGGCAAGCATATAATGTGACAGTTTTAAAGGAATTATGCAATTTTATATTTTTATTAGATATTTTCTTTACTTACATTTCAAATATTATCCCCTTTCCTGGTTTCCTCTCTGAAAACCCCCTATCTGAACCCTCCTCCTCCTGCATACCAATCTACCTACTCCTGCTTCCCTGTCCTGGCATTCCTCTCTACTGGAGCACCAAGTCTTCTCAGGACCAAGGGCCTCTCTTCACTCTGATGCCCAACAAGGCCATTCTCTGCTACATATGCAGCTGGAGCCGTGGGTCCCTTCAAGTGTACTCTTTGGTTGATGGTTTTATCCCTGGGAGATCTGGGGGTACCAATTTGTTCATATTGTTTTTCCTATGTGGCTGCAAGCTTCTTCCACACCTTCAGTCCTATCTTTAACTCTTCCATTGGAGACCATGTACTGAGACCAGTGTTTGGCTGAGAGCATCTACCTCTGTATTTGTCATGCACTGGCAGAGCCTCTCAGGAGTCAGCTATATCAGGCTCCTGTCAGCAAGCACCTGTTGGCATCCACAATAGTGTCTGGGATTAGTAACTGTATATAGTATGGATCTACAGGTGGGGCAGTCTCTGGATGGCCTTTCCTTCAGTCTCTGCTCCACACTTTGTCACTTTATCTCCTCACATGGGTATTTTGTTTCTCCTTCTAAGAAGAACCAAAGTATCCAAATTAACCTTCTTCTTGAGTGTCATTTGGTCCTGAATTGTATCTTGGATATTCCTAGCTTCTGGGCTAATTTCCACTTATCACTTAGTGCATACCATGCGTGTTCTTTTGTGGATGGGTTACCTCACTCAGAATATTTTCTAGTTCTATCCATTTGCCTAAGAATTTTATGAATTCATTGTTCTTAATAGCTGAGTAGTATTCCATTGTGTAAATGTACCACATTTTCTGTATGCATTTCTCTGTTGAGGGACATCTGGGTTCTTTCCAGCTTTTGGCTATTATAAATAAGGCTTCTATGAACATAGTGGGCATCGTGCCCTTGTTACATGTTAGAGAATCTTCTGAATGTATGCCAACAGTTGGCATGGCTTGGTCCTCCAGTAGTGCTATGCCCAATTTTCTGATGAACCACCACACTGATATCTAGAGTGTTTGTACCAGATTGCAATCATCAACAATCAAGGAATGTTCCTCTTTCTCCACATCCTCCCAAGCACCTTCTATCTCCTGAGTTTTTGATTTTAGCCCTTCTGAATGCTGTGAGGTAGAATCTCGGGGTTGTATTGATTTGGATTTCCCTGATGACCAAAGATGTTGAACATTTCTTTTGGTGCCTCTAAGCCATTCCCTATTCCTCAGTTGAGAATTCTTTGTTTAGCTCTGTACCCCATTTTTAATAGGGTTATTTGGTTCTCTGGAGTCTAACTTCTTGAGTTCTTTGCATATATTTGATATTAGTCCTCTATTGGATATAGGGTTGGTAAAGATATTTTTTCCAATCGGTTGGTTGCTCTTTTGTCCTATTCACAATATCCTTTGCCTTACAGAATCTTTGTAATTTTATGGCGTCCCATTTGTCAATTCTTGGTCTTAGAGCATAAGCTATTGGTGTTTTGTTCAAGAAAATTTTCCCTGTGTCCATATCCTCAAGGGTTTTCCCCACTTTCTTTTCTATTAATTTCAGCTTATCTGGTTTTATGTGGAGGTCCTTGATCCACTTGGAATTGAGCTTTGTACAAGGAGATAAGAACAGATTGATCTGCATTCTTCTGCATGTTAACTGCTAGTTGAACCAGTACTATTTGTTGAAAATGCTATCTTTTTTTCCAGTGGAAGGTTTTTAGCTCCTTTGTCAAAGATCAATGACCTTTGTCATTGTGTGTGCATTCATTTCTCAGTCTTCAATTCTATTCCATTGATTTACTTGACTGTCACTATAGCAATACCATGCAGTTTTTTTTTTTTTTTTTTATCACTATTGGTCTGTACTACAGCTTGAGGTCCGGGATGCTGATTTCCCCCAGAATTTCTTTTATTGTTGAGAATAGTTTTAGCTATTCTGTGGTTTTTGTTATTCCAGATGAATTTGAGAATTGCTCTTTCTAACTCTACGAAGAATCGAGTTGGAATTTTGATGGGGATTGCATTGAATTTGTGTACTGCTATCAGCAAGATGGCCATTTTTACTATATTTATCCTGCCAAACCACAAGCATGGGAGGCCTTCAAGTCTCACAAGAAAGAAATCAAAGAAGACCTCAGAAAATAGAGAGAACTCCCATGCTCATGGACACTTAGGATTAATATAGTAAAACTGGTTATCCTACCAATAGCAACCTACAGATTCAATGAAATCCCCACTAAAATTCCTACAAAATCATGCCTAACCCTTGAGAAACTTGAGACCCCAGGGTGTGGGAAGGCCTTGCAAGCTTGGGGTAGGGGACATTCTCTTGGAGAAATGGCTGAGGAGGTATGGGATCAGAAATTGTAAGAGGGCAGACAGGAAGTGGGGTAATTACTGGACTGTAAAAAAGATTAAAGATTAATATAAAATATGAAAATCAAAGAAATAGCAATATAAATATGCTTTGTCATGAAGAGAATATAATAATTAAAAAAGACTATTAAATTGAGAGGCATGGGAGGAGTTTGAAGGTCAGTAGACGAGAGAGGCTAGAGGGAGGTAAGGGAGGGGAAAGGAATGTAATTCTATTTTAATAAAAATTAAAGAATGTTAATTTAATTTTACAAAATATTAGTAATGTATATTATTTCAGAGCTTAACAGAATGAATAATTCATGTTCATTCAATCATGTTAATAACATTAATTGATGGGAACTTATTTAACTTTTAGAATGAAATATTAAGGCATGATCTGGTTACAACAACCAATAAAATTTTTTTAATTTACAAATAATAATGCATGGGTTTTTACAACATGTTTAAGTAAGTTTGAGAATTATGATTTTAAAAAATATAAAAGATTGTTGGAATATTAATGTACTATATGTCTCTTGAGGTTTTCCTGAATATAATCAAACCCCATTAATGTTTTAATATAATGTACTGAAAGGAGATAAAAGCAGATAATCCTCGACTTTCTGCTGCTTAATTTCTTTATTCAAATATGATTGGCTTCATCAATATGTAATTGTAGTAATGGAAAAGGGTCCCTTTTTGCAACCAGTAAATTTCTTAATTTAAGATAATTCATGTTCTCTAAGGGTGGACAATTTTAATTCACAAAGAATGAAGAACACATTTTCTTCATGAATAGAATACTCATTCTTCCACTTCCCTCTGGTGCCTTATTTCTAACACTTCTAGAACTTAACAATAAATCAGCTATCTGAATTTGTTGTACATTTGACCTATAGTCATGTTGCTAATGATAAAACATGAATGGCATCTATGCCACAAAATTGTTTTGCTTTACCTAAGATCCCTGCAATTTTGGATGAAAAAAAGAACATTGTTTAGTGATGTACAACATTTACTAGAGGGTATGTTTAAATGCCAAACTGGTTGTGACCCAAAAGGAAATTCGAGCATGCATTTATATCATAGTCATATAGCAACACAGCTAAGAAAAAAATTCTCCATTTGGAAACATTTCCATTATGAAGTAATAAAATTAGCACACTTATTTTGAAACATTCTGATCTTTAATGTAAATTTACAGTGAGAGGCATGAAGACACATCTGTTGTCTCATTATTTAGGAGACTGAGGCAATAGGATAGACATGATCACCACGCTAACTGTATCATATAGAAAGAAATAGAATAGAATAGAATGATCTTGCCTCAAAAGCATCTAGATCACAAAAAGTCATTAAATCTATATATGTATGTCTATACATAGAATTATGTACATTAAATATTTTTATTAAAATATGTACTAGTATGTTTCCTTGTGACTTTTCAGACATCCTTACTCTTAATTTATCCTCAACCATTTTCTGTATTTACCTCTCTACCCTAAGGCTCAAGGAAGATTTCAGAAGAGCAGTTTAAAAGACTAGAAGGACCAGATCACCTCTCAGATTGTGCCTGGCAGTACTATCAGAAGCTACTCCCATAAAGTCTCGCTACACTGACTGCAAAAGCATGATCAGAACAAGGACAAAAACAAAAGACATGCTACTGTGGGTCAAGGAACTACAGACAACTAGGGAATGAGGAGTACAGGATAGTCTTCCCCAGTGATGGGTACACCAACTGGTTATACATTCCAAAATGATAAGCCCAGAAAATAAATATACATACGAGAGGCCGTACAAAGACTGAGCAGGTTTTATTTGGACTATGTCTATGTATGTATGTATGTGAGTATGTATGTATATGTATTTATATATATGCATGTATATGTATTTCTATATATGCATATATATATATACATGTAATAGCATTTAATGAATAAAGAGGCAATGAAATTGAAAACAAGGAGGGCTATATGGGACAATTTGAAAGAAGAAATAAAAATGGATTGATATAATTATATTATAATCTTAAAATATAAAGGATGCAATAAAATTATAAGAGATAACCTAACTTTTTAACCTGCAATTATTTGAAAATACAAATAATTGACATTTCTGTTTAGTTAGCTGAGAAGATTTAAATAATTTCTAATAGGAAGAGCTGAAGAACCAAATTTTATGCAAAATATAAATTTTGTAGAAGATTTTAGTTGCTTGTAATCCTTTTAGTAATAGTATTTCTATTTCCAAAATTGAGTAATGAAATAAAAATAAATTTATAAATAATCATGGTTATAAGTGTTAATACTATACTACACATTTAAAATAACAAATATGAAAGTATAAACAAACACAAATGCACACATACACACACACATACATGAGCACACACAAATATATTACATACTAAATACATTTGATAAAAATGTAAGGTAGTATTCCACAAATTTTAACGGATTGGTATTAAACTTTTTACCAGTTTTAAGATTATAATTCTACATCCTGTCTTTGACATCATATTTCTTACTTTTGAGAAAAAAAGTTAAAAGAATTAACAAAACACATAATTTGTAAATACATATACACGCATGATTTATTCAAGGCAACACTTCCTCTCTGAATGGTTAAGAATTGCCAATAGCTGCTAATTGAGATATGGGGCTTCATGCTGGAATTTGGTCTTTAGAGCTTGAAAGGTGGATCATTGTTTAAAAGTAAGTAATGTTCTTGCAGAGGACTTGGTTTCATTTCTTAACACCCACAATAGGAAAGCTCACTGTACCTCACATCTGGACAAAGGCCTACTTATAATGGATGGAGGCTGAGAACGAAAGAATTAGTGGTTCATAAGGATGAGTTTCTTCTTGAGTTCTTTTTTTTTATATTTTTATTTTCTATATTCTTTGTTTACATTCCAGATGATTTCCCTTTTCCCGGAATCCCCCCTCCCCATATGTCCCATAAACCTTCTTCTCTCCATCCCTTCTCCAATCACCTCCCTCCTTTTTCTCTGTCCTTATATTCCCTTCCAATGCTAGATCAATCCTTTCCAGGATCAGGACCCTCTCCATACTTCTTCATGGGAATCATTTGTTATGCAATTTGTGCCTTGGGTATTCAGGGCTTCTGGGCTAATATCCACTTATCAGAGATTGCATTCCATGTGTATTCTTTTGTGATTGGGTTACCTCACTTAGGATGATATTTTCCAGATCAAACCATTTGCCTAAAAATTTTGTGAATTCATTGTTTCTAATTGCTGAGTAGTATTCCACTGTGTAAATATACCACATTTTCTGAATCCATTCCTCCTTTGAGGGGCATCTGGGTTCTTTCCAGCTTCTGGCTATTATAAATAAGGCTGCTATGAACATAATGGAGATGTGTCTTTATTGCATGCCAGGGAATCCTTTGGGTATATGCCCAGGAGAGGTATAGCAGGGTCCTCTGGAAGTCTCATGTCCAGTTTTCTGAGGAACCTCCAGACTGATTTCCACAGTGGTTGTACCATCTTACAGCCCCACCAGCAGTGGAGGAGTGTTCCTCTTTCTCCACATCCATGCCAACACCTGCTGTCTCCTGAGTTTTTGACCTTAGCCATTCTGACTGGTGTAAGGTGAAATCTCAGGGTTGTTTTGATCTGCATTTCCCTAATGACTAATGATGTTGAGCACTTCTTAAGTTGCTTCTCGGCCATCTGAGTTTCTTCAGGTGAAAATTCTTTGTTAAGATCTGTACCCCATTTTCTAATAGGGTTATTTGGTTCCCTGGGGTCTAACTTCTTGAGTTCTTTGTATATATTGGATATTAGCCCTCTATCAGATGTGGGGTTGGTGAATATCCTTTCCCAATTTGATGTTGCCGTTTTGTCCTTTTAACAGTGTCCTTTGCCTTACAGAAACTTTGTAATTTTATGAGGTCTCATTTGTCAATTCTTGATCTTAAAGCATAAGCTATTGGTGATCTGTTCAGAAACTTTTCCCCTGTGCCCTTGTCCTCAGGGGTCTTCCTCAGTTTCTTTTCTATTAGTTTCAGTGTGTCTGGTTTTACATGGAGTTCCTTGATCCACTTGGAGTGAAGTTTAGTACATGGAGATAAGAATGGATCAATTTGCATTCTTCTGCATGCTGACCTCCAATTGATCCAGCACTATTTGTTGAAAAGGCTATCTTTTTTCCACTGGATGTTTTTGGCTCCTTTGTCTAAGATCAAGTGACCGTAGGTGTGTGGATTCATTTCTGGATCTTCAATTCTATTCCATTGGTCCACTTGTCTGTTACTGTGCCAATACCATGCAGTTTTTAACACTATTGCTCTGTAGTATTGCTTGAAGTCAGGGATACTGATTCCCCTAGAATTTCTTTTGTTTTTGAGAATAGTTTTAGCTATCCTGGGTTTCTTGTTACTCCAGATGAATTTGAGAATTGCTTTTTCTAACTCTGTGAAGAACTGAGTTGGGATTTGGATGGGGATTGCATTGAATCTGTAGATTGCTTTTGGCAAGATGGCCATTTTAACTAAATTAATCCTTCCAACCCACAAGCATGGCAGATTTTTCCATTTTCTGAGGTCTTCGATTTCCTTCTTCAGAGACCTGAAGTTCTTGTCATATAGGTCTTTCACTTGTTTGATTAGAGTCACACCAAGATACTTTATATTGTTTGTGGCTATTTTGAAGGGTGTCATTTCCCTAATTTCTTTCTCAGCCTGCTTATCCTTTGAGTATAGGAAGGCAACTGTTTTGCTTGAGTTGATTTTATAACCAGCCACTTTGCTGAAGTTGTTTATCAGCTATAGGAGTTCTCTGGTGGAGGTTTTCGGGTCACTTAAATAGACTATCATGTCATCTGCAAATAGTGATAATTTGACTTCTTCCTTTCCAATTTGTATCCCCTTGACCTCCTTATGTTGTCTAATTGCTCTAGCTAGAACTTCAAGTCCTATATTGAAAAGATATGGAGAGAGAGGACAGCCTTGTCTACTCCCTGATTTTAATGGTATTGCTTCAAGTTTCTCTCTATTTAGTTTGATGTTGGCTACCGGTTTGCTGTATATTGCTTTAATGATGTTTAGGTATGGGCCTTGAATTCCTGTTCTTTCCAATACTTTTAGTATGAAAGGATGCTGGATTTTGTCAAATGCTTTTTCTGCATCTAATGAGATGAGTGGTTTTTTTCTTTGAGTTTGTTTATGTAGTGGATTTCATTGATGGATTTCAGTATATTGAACCATCCCTGCATCACTGGGATGAAGCCTACTTGATCATGGTGACTGATTGTTTTGATGTGTTCTTGGATTTGGTTGGCAAGAATTTTATTGAGTATTTTTGCATCGATGTTCATAAAGGAAATTGGTCTGAAGTTCTCTTTCCTTGTTGGAAGTTAGACCCCAGAAAACCAAATAACCCTATTAAAAATGGGGTACAGAGCTATACAAAGAATTTTCACATGAAGAACTTTGGGTTACTGAGAAGCACCTAAAGAAATATTCAACATCATTAGTCATTAGGGAAATGCAAATCAAAACAACCCTGGGATTTCACCCCACACCAGTCAGAATGACTGAGATTAAAAACTCAGGAGAAAAAAGGTGCTAGCGAGGATGTGGAGAAAGAGGAACACTCCTCCACTGCTGGTGGGATTGCAAGATTGCACAACCACTCTGGAAATCAATCTGGTGGTTCCACAGAAAACTGGGCACTTCACTTCTGGAGGAACCTGCTATACCATTCCTGAGAATCCCAGAAAATTCTCTGGCATGCAATAAGGACACATGTTCCACTATGTTCATAGCAGCCTTATTTATAATAGCCAGAAGCTGGAAAGAACCCAGATGTCCCTCAACAGAGGAATGGATTCAGAAAATGTGGTATACTTACACAATGGAATACTACTCAGCAATTAAAAACAATAAATACATGAAATTCTTAGGCAAATGGTTGGAACTGGAAAATATCATACTAAGTGAGGTAACACATTCACAAAAGAATACACATGTAATACAGTCACTGATAAGGGGATATTAGCCCAGAAGTTCTGAATACCCAAGACACAACTCACATATCAAATCATTCCCAAGAAGAAGGAAAGAGAGGGTCCTGTTCCTAGAAAGGCTTGATGCAGCATTGTAGGGAATTTCTAGGACAGAGAAGTGGGGATGAGGTTGATTGGGGAACAAGTGGAGGGAAGAGTACTTAAGGGACTTATGGGGGAGGTTGGAACCGGGAAAGGGATACTCATTTGGAATGTAAACAAAGAATGTAGAAAATAATAGAAAATAATACAAAAACAAAAAACAAAAAAAAAACAAAAAAGGATGAATTTCTTAATTGTTCATCCAATATAATCAGAAATCATTTATAGATATGCAGCTATAAACAGACAAAGAATGTTATTTTTGGAATGTATACAAATCAAAGGAAAAAACATGGGTTTGAGAGGAAGTGAAGGATTGAGAGGAATTGAAGGAAAGGTATAGAGTGAGGAGTTGAAGCGGGAACTGGGAGGAGAAAAGAGAAGGGGAACATGATGAATTATATTTAATAAAACTTAAATAAAACATGAAAACAACATTTTTACCGTGACAAAATTTCTTTAAAACATTTTCTTGAACATGTACAGGAAATAATTTTAGATGTCTTTCTTAATTGTTCCATTTTTGTTTTAAAATAGTCCATAAATATATCAGATTTTAATTATACTATAAATATTTATGTTCTTAATATATATTCTACTCTTGAATAGCAATTATCATTTCTTTTGTATGTAAGTGATAAAGGAATATTCATTGGACAACTATTACCCTGGTTACAAATTAATATTAGAACACTTGATTTCGTAATAACTTGATACAATTATCCTCATTTTATGATGAAAATGTAAAATTCAGATACAAAAAAAAAACAATCCAAGGTATTCAGTAAATGATGGATTGGGAGGACTGAATAAAGGATTATCATACAAGCTTGTTGAATCCCATATTATGTTTGTTTAGTCATGCAACCATTAGTGGTACAAAAGTGTTTATCATCTAAATGTACTTGATTTCTAGCTGAAACATATGCTACCACTCAGTAAAATATCTAAAGAATCTAAAGAAAAAGACTTTCCTAAGAAGTATATGTTTAATTCTGCTTTATTATAACTTCTTCCCATAATCTGCAGCCCAGGATTTGTCAACCCTTTTATTCACTACAGGTATCTTGCATATCAAATACTTACATTAAGATTAATAAGAGTTGTAAAAATCACAGCTATGAAATAGCAGCAATAATCTTATGGTTGTGGGTCACCACAAGAAGAAGAAATGTGTTAAGGGGTCACAGTATTAGGAAGGTTGAGAACCACTGTTCTAGTGTAGTACTATATCAATCTTGTGGATAAGCAAACATTATGTTTCACTATGTGCATGACAGTCAGGAATGAATTCAAATCACTTTCGAGGGTTTGATGACTTCAGAGTCAATTATGCAAATATATATGATGGTTTTCCTCCTTTAATGCATATGCAACATAGGTGAAATGAGAAATTTGAAATATTTGTCTCCTTTATAGACATGTGGACTTCTCTTTGTGGCTATTTGTTTGTATTGTTTGTTTGCTTTTTTCTAAATTTTGGAGAGAAGTGTCATAGACTGGCCAAGAATTCACTATGTAGCTAAGGATGACCTTAAATTTCTGAATTCTTGAATTTCCTGTATCATCGTCCTAAATTGTGGGATTAGAGGCTTGTGACACAAATAAATTGATTTGGTGCTAGAACTTTAACCCAGGATTTTATAAATGTTTAATAAGCCCTCTTCTAACTGAGATATATCCCCTCACCCTTTACTGGTATTTTGAGGCAGCATTTTATTAGTTTCAGATTGGCCTTGAATTCAGTATATACTTGAGATGGGCTTGAATGTCCAATCTTTTAAGTCTCCTACTCATGTGTTGAGATTTCAGGAGTACACCGCTTCCTTCTGACTATTTCCTCCCCAAAGTCTATCATAGATTTCCATGTGTATTTCTCACGTTTGCATATTTCTTCATGTGCCTTCTCATTTGTGTTTCATTTTTAAAAATTATTTATTTATTTAATTTATTTACATTTCTAGTGTTATGCCCTTACACAGTTTCTCCTTCTCCTGGAAACCCCCTATTCCATCACAACTATCCTTGCTTCTATGAGGTTGTTCCTCCACCCACACACCCACTCCTGCCTCCCTGTCCTCCATTCCCCTACACTGGGGCTTTATAGATATAAAGCCTTCATAGGACCAAGGACCTCTCCTCCCATTGATGCCTGACAAGGCAATCCTTTGTTACATATGCAACTAGAGCCATGTGTACTCCATGGCTGGTGGCTTAGTCCCTGGTAGTTCTGTGGGGGAATCTGGTTGGTTGATATTGTTGTTGTTCCTATAGGGTTGCAAACCCCTTCAGGTCCTTCAGTCCTTTCTCTAACTCCTCCACTGGGGACACCACACTCACTACAATGGCTGACTGCAAGCATCCAGTTTTGTATTTGTAAGGCTTTCGCAGAGCCTCTCAGGAAACAGCTATATCAGGCTCCTTTCAGCAAGCTAAGACTTTAGCATCCACAATAGTGTCTGACTCTGGTGACTGTATCTGGGATGAATCCCCAGGTGGAACAGGCTCTGGCTGGCCTTTCCTTCAGTCTCTGCTCTGCACTTTGTCTCCATATTTGCTCCCTTGAGTATTTCGTTCTGCTTTCTAAGGACTGAAGCACCCACAGCTTGGTCTTCCTTGTCTTGAGCTTCATGTGGTCTGTGAATTGTATCTTGGGTATTCTGAGCTTTGGGGCTAATATCCACTTGTCAGTGAATGCATACCATGTGTGTTCTTTTGTGATTGGGTTACCTCACTCAGGAAGATATTTTCTACTTCTATCCATTTGCCTAAGAATTTCACAAATTCATACTTTTCAATAGCTCAGTAGTATTCGGTTGTGTAAATGCACCACATTTTCTGTATCCATTCCTCTGCTGATTAGATTCTTCTGGGTTCTTTTCAGTTTCTGGCTGTTATAAATAAGCTTGCTATGAACATAGGGGAGCATATGTCCTTGTTATATGTTGGAATGTCTTTTGGGTATATGTCCAAAAGCTGGGTCCTCAGGTAATTTTATGTCCAATTTTCTGAGAAACTGCCAGATTGATTTCCAGAGTGGTTGTATCAGCTTACAGTTCTACCCCAATGGAGGAGTATTCCTCTTTCTCCACATCCTTGCCAGCATCTGCTGTCATCTGAATTTTTTATTTGTTTATTCTATATATTCTTTATTTACATTTCAAATAATTTCCCCTTTTCTGGATCCCCCCTTCCCGAAAGTACCATAAGCCCTCTTCCCTCCCCCTGTTCCCCAATCAACAAAGTCCCACTTCCCTGTCCTTGTATTCCCCTACATTGCTGCATTGAGCCTTTCCAGGACCAGGGCCCTCTCCTTCCTTCTTCTTGGGCATCATTTGATATGTGAATTGTTTCTTGGGTATTCTGAGCTTCTAGGTAAATATCTGCTTATTAGTGAGTGCATACCATCTGTATTCTTTTGTGATTGGGTCACCTCACTCAGGATGTGATCTTAGCCAATCTGACTGGTGTAAGGTGGAATCTCAGCGTTGTTTTGATTGGCATTTCCCTGATGACTAAGGATGTTGATCAATTATTTAGATGTTTCTCAGTCCTTTGGTTTTCCTCAGTTGAGAAATCTCTGTTTAGCTCTGTTCCACAATTTTTAGTAGGCTTAAGTTACACTGAACTGAAACCTCACAAAGACCCAACAAAAAAGAGAACTTCAGACCAATTTCCTTTATGAATACCGATGCAAAAATACTCTATAACATTTTTGCAAACCAAATCCAAGAGCACATCAAAACCATCATTTACCACAATCAAGTCAGTTTCATCTCAGAGATGCAGGAATGGTTCAATATATAGAAATCTATCAATGTAATCCACTAAATAAACAAACTCAAGAAAATCACATGATCATTTCATTAGATGTTGTAAAAGCATTTGACAAATTTCAACATCCCTTCATTTTAAAAGTCTTGGCCCTAAACATAATAAAAGAAATATACAGAAAACCAGTAGCCAACAACAAACTAATGGGGGTAAACTTGAAGCAATCCCACTAAACCCAGGGACTAGATAAGGTTGCCCTTTCTCTCCCTATATATTCAATAGAGTACTTAAAGTTTTAGCTAGAACAATTAGACAACAAACTTTCCCCTGTACCCTTGTGTTCAATAATTTCCCCCACTTTCTTTTCTATTAGATTCAGTGTATGTGGTTTTATGTGGAGGTCCTTGATCCACTTGGACTTGTGCTTTGTACAGGGAGATAAGAAAGGACCAATTTGCATTTCTATACATATTGACCCACCAGCATTTGTTGAAAATGCTGTCTTTTTTCCCACTGGATTGTTTTTCTCCTTTGGCAAAGATCAAGTGGCCAAAGTTATATGGGTTCATTTCTGGATCTTCAATTGTATTCCATTAATCTACCTGACTGTCACTGTACCAACACCATGCAGTTTTTAACACTATTTATCTGTAATATTGCTTGAGTTCAGGGATACTGATTCCCTCAGTAATAGTGTCAAGCCTTGGGACCTCCCCTTGAGCTGGAACACACTTTGGGCCTGTCACTGGACCTTCTTTTCCTCAGGCTCCTCTCCATTTCCATCCCTGTAGTTCTTTATTTTTTCCTTTTGATAGTGACACACACTAATTTATCTTATTGATATCCATTCTTGACTATCATAAGTTGAGACAAAACATATTATAATTATCATCCTGAGTGAGGTAACCCAATCACAAAAGAACAAACATGGTATGCACTCATTGATAAGTGGATATTAGCCCAAAAGCTGGGAATAGCCAAGATAAAATTTAATTGTCTGTAATTCTTTCAGAGAGGAACAAATATAGGTCAGAGTTGTGACTGTGGGATAGTTCCCCTCTCCCTCATTTGAAGCCCTGTCTTCCTTCTGGAGGTAGGCTCTATCAGTTCCCTCTCCCTACTGTCAGGATTTCATCTAAGGTTCCTCCCTTTGAGTCTTGAGAGTCTTTTACCTAACAGGTCTTCGGAGGTTCCCCCCAACCTCCACTCTCCAGAGATTGCCTGTTTCATTTCTTTCTGCTGACCCTCAGGGTTTCAGCCCTTTACACTCAACCAATACCAGATCAGGCTCCCCACTCCCCCTTACTCCCCCATCCACTCCACTTTCCCTCCCAGGTCTCTCCCTCCCTCCCTCCCCACCTTGATTGTTTTCTTCTTCCTCCCAAGTGGGACTGAGGTGTCCTCACTTGGACACTTCTGTTTGTTGACCTTTGTGAGTTCTGTGGCTAATATCCACTTATTAGTGAGTGCATACCATGCATGTCCTTTTGGGTCTGAGTTACCACACTCAGGATGATATTTTACAGAGGAGACCAATATCAGCAACTGGACTAGAGACACATTGGAAAAATGTGGCTGCTTCTTGCTCTTATAAAGAACTTACCTGAGGACAAATTTAAAAGTAATTGAGTATTTCCTTTACTGGATGAGATTTCAAGACTTATTTTTAACAATTTTGTTTATTTTTGACAATTTTTTCTCCACAAACTTATTCATTGACTTTACATCCTGAACAGTATTATGATCTACTACAGCACTGAAAGCACTAAGAAACAATAGGTTAGACAGATATTTGTATAAGTCATCAGTGTCAAAGGCCTCAGAACCAGGAGTAAAGCACAAATAATACAAATGTCCCAAACCAAGAAAGCACACCCTTCCAACAGAGTTTCTTCTCGCTGCATATCCACTTAGGAAATTGCCTTTGGAATCATAGATGGGTTAGAGGTTAAGGGCATATACTGTTACTGTGGAAGGCACAAGGTCTATTCCTAGCATCAATTTTAGGCAACTTACAATTATCTGTAACTCCAGGTCTAGGATATCTGATTCTCTCCTCTGATACCCACAAACAGCTACACACAGACACACACACACACACACACACACACACACACACACACACACATACACATATACACAAAGGGGAGAAAGTTAGACAGATTTAAAATGTGGTCATATACTTTATATAACGTGAAGACACGTGTGAAGACACATGTGTCCTTCATTAATGAAATCTACTACATGTATATGTTGATGCTAAAAATGGATGGTGGGGAAGATAATATATTTCAGTCTCTGAAAATAACCTGTGTGAGATAAAGTTATAAGGAGACAATAAGAACATCTTTGTGGGCTTGCCATGGGCTATAAAATATGCAGCTGAGGCTCACCTATCTACCTGAAATGACATGCTTTGATCTTTAGTTTTGTTACTGACTGCTGTGGAAAAATTTTCCCCAAGTACTTTGTAAGGGAATAAATAACAACGAAAAATCTTATATGTGTTATTCTCTGCAATCATCTTAATTTAGTAGAAAAATTGAGAAAAATGAAGAACAGCAATAAGTGATACCTTCTTTTCAATAGTTGGTGAGGAATAAAGAAAAGTGAGGACAAACTAGAATTTACTAAAGTGCACTTCCTAGAATGAAAGAAGAAAAGAACATTGAAATCGATGCAAATAATTGGACAGTAAGCAGGAAAAAGGTGTGCTGAAGTTCCTACATTTAATATAGAGGAAGAACAAAATGCTTGATTCAGTAAATACAACAGGGTATTAATAAAAACCCACTGTAGCAAATAAAGATAATCTGGAACTACTCAGCATCTGACCTATGTGAACTGCTGAAGATAATTAAAGAAGAAAGGAAAGAGCCCCCACACAGCCTTGTTTGAATAGTGTGGGTTATGTTGAGCAGAAGATATTAGTCTGAATGCTAAAGAGACAGAGAAACTGGGTAATATAACTATTCCTTCCTTCCTTGAGACAAGGCTATATGTCGAGAATCATTCCCTGATTGACTGGATCATATAAGTACTGGAGATAGTTGATTATTACTTTTTGAGCTTCCCATGAACATCAGAATTTCAAGGCATTTGCAGAAGGATAGGACTTGCAGAAGAGAAAGTTTTGTGAGAAGCAGTGTGATGCCCAGTTCACTGGAACAAATAGTATTATGTTTATAGGCAATTTAAGACGAAGTTAATTTAACAGGGTCTCAGCACTAGTATGGAACTTCAATGGCTTTCCTGGGATACTATTTAGGATGTGATCTTTATGAGGTAGGTAAACTCGAATGATTTGAATAAGCATATAAAGTGAGTTCTTAGGGTGTTTATATTTTCAAGCAAAGATAAAAATTAGAAAGAAGAGAATTGGGCAGTTTATTCAAAAGTGTACATGGTAATAATTGTGTTTAACCTAGTTTCTTTTCTTATGTGCCTCATGGGTGCCCAGAGGGGGCTCTCGACATACCCCCCTGGATCGCAGCCTTGGGAGCAGCAGCAGCAGCGTCAGGAGTTGTTGAGTCTGACCGAGTTTCTTTTTTTTTTTTAATTTCTATATTCTTTGTTTACATTCCAAATGATTTCCCCTTTCCCGGATCCCCCCTCCCCATATGTCCCATAAACCTTCTTCTCTCCATCCCTTCTCCAATCACCTCCCTCCTTTTTCTCTGTCCTTATATTCCCTTCTCATGCTAGATCAATCCTTTCCAGGATCAGGACCCTCTCCATACTTCTTCATGGGAGTCATTTGTTATGCAATTTGTGCCTTGGGTATTCAGGGCTTCTGGGCTAATTAATATCCACTTATCAGAGATTGCATTCCATGTGTATTCTTTTGTGATTCTGACCGAGTTTCTAAGGGAATATCCACATATTTTTCTTTCAGTAGCCACAGGAGAAATGGTAAAGATAAAATATTATGCTATCCATGAATAGTAATAACAATTTGATCTGATTAATTGATTTGACTAAATATTTAATATATTCAAAATCATGCATGTCAACATTTATTTTAAAAAATAGTGATTAAAATAATGTGTTCTAGAAAGAACTCCAAAAGAATTTTCACAGAAGAAAATGAGAGAAACTTATTAGAACACAGATTTTTGATACCTGTGAAATCATGTTCTGAGCAATTTTTACTTTCCTACACAGATGGTAGTAACCAAGTATTGTTACTAATATGCAAATAACACCAGCTTTTAAGTTGTTCCCCTTTACTCTATTTTATGGGGATAAACTGTCCAAAATTATTTTAACAGTTTAGTATCTGAATTACTGTATAAATTTATAGATACTGAAATATTTATAAGAAAGATCTTATAAAATATGATCTCTGGGCAGCTCATCTTCTACACTGTGTAAAGTCCATTTGCTTCAGGAAAGAACCAATGTACAGTACACATCATTGCTGTTAATCCCTTCTAGGAAATCCTGTTTAAAAAAATAAACACATCATTAATTATTTCATGCAGTATATTTTACCATCTGTCTTGTTAAATCCAATTGTTTTTCTTTCCTTACCTCTTCAATTTTTTTAAAGCATTTCTTCTTTTCTCATTATAAAAGTAACTATCCTAAGTTCATAAAATGGATATCGTGGCAATTATTGGACATAAAATTTATGTAAGCAAATCTATTAAGTTGTCTTCAATTATTAATTGCAATCACCTGGCAGAATGAACATGATATAGGTATTTTACATTTTTTCTGATTTTAATTTACACCCATTTTGCTAGCAGTAGGCCTAAAGGATGCTTAAATTTATGTTACCTTTTTCAAGTAAAGTACTGATGTATTTTGGGTTGAGGAGGAAGTACTTGTACTTCTTTCCTGACAAAATGTCAATATGCATTCTATTTGTTCTAGTTCCTCTCTAAATCTACAATTTAGGGTGGGAAAATAACATTCCTATATTTTCCCTTTTCTTGAGGTATCTCTTTTCAAACTAATGTTACCATAATCTTTATAATTTGAAAATTGTTACACAATATTCATAAATCCTGATAGTAGCACAGCAAACCTAGAGATGCCTGAGTAATAAAAGTAACTTTAGAGCAGAGAGACCAGTCTCCCCTACTTTCTGTCAAACTTAAAGTCTCTGTGAAAAATCATCATGACCAATAGCAATTTAAGGATAAAATGTGTCGATTTTACTTACACATTCATATCACATCTATCTTCCAGGAAACAAGGAGCGGGAACTCATGGCAAGAATCTGGAGACAAGAACTAAAGCAGGGGTCATGGATGTGTGTTGCTTAATGGTTTGCAGTTCATGACTTGATTGGTTTGCTTTCTTATAGTACCTGGGACCAACACTTCAGGGGTGGCACTTCCTACAGTTACCTGAGCTTCTCCACATTTACCAGCAATCAGGAAAATGAACTAAAAGTTTTCCTTCCAGGAAAATCTTGTGAATTTCCTCAACTGTTTTATCCTATTTCAAAATGACACTAATGTGTATTAAGCAGACATAAAGCCTAGACAGCATACACATTCTCTCTGTGTCTTTTATATGCATCCTAGATAAGTATTCTGCCAATAAATTATGTCCCCACTTAATCATTAAAACACATAAATACATTCATATTTTCCTAGTTTTTAGGAAAACTAAACCCTGGCTAGTAAAGTCATTTTAAACATTGACTCTCTTTCCACATCCTAAATATGACTTCTTGGGTCAAGTGTTAGGTGGAGGACAATATATATCAGCTTCTGTAGTAATTTTCCTCTCTATTTTCTTGAAGACAGAAGAGATTTTTCTTATAGAACTCAGAGCAACCCTAACACAAACTTTCCTTGCCTAGAGGAATGATACTTGAAGGCCCAATGGAGAAGAGATTTTCTTTTCTTTTCTTTTACATAATTTGAGTATTTGAGATTTGCCCTTATCTCTTTGTCCACATATTTCTAATCATTCTAGGAAATATATTTGAAAAATGCAGAGTCATAGTATCAGAATTATTTACTTGTGGTTTGTTGATTGTTTTAATTTAAGGTACTAAGAGTCAGAGGAGGTGATTTTGTTGTTTGTTTTGAGTTTGGGTCGGTTTTTGTTTTAGTTTTAGTTTTTTTCGTGTTGGGAAGGACTATGGAGATACTCTGAAAAACTCATCCTATTTCCTTCTTTCAATAAAACCAGCTATGAATTTAGCCGAAAAGCCTGGGAATGATGCATTACTAATACACAACAGTTATTAATCTACTTCTGTTTCTGGATGGTATGCTATTTGCAGCCAAAATAAATGTTTAAATATTGCTAACAAGTGCTACATAAATAGTCTTCAATGTTCAATCTGACACATAATCTTGCTTAATATACCTTTAATGAATCCATGTGTCCTTGGTTATGTGAAGAAAGAAGAAACAGGAAACAAAAATGTGAGAAATTCATTTGAAGCTAGACTTTGCTTCTTGAAAACAAACTCACATAAATACAAGATCTGTCTGTATCTAGGGAAAAGCTGAGCCTTCTCAAGGCAAACTTTATAAATCTTTCTTGAGTTATTGAAAATGATAATATTCCTACAAGGGAATAGTCTAAACTTGAGGTATATACTCATTAATTAGGTAAATGAGTCTGCTTTAGAAAATATAATATTTGTTAATTATGAAAATAGGTTTATAGTGGGAAAAAGCATGTTATTACCACTCAATGATAGAAAATACTCATATTTATTTCAAACAATTCTAAAATGTAAAATAAATTAATATACTCAGAATTTGTATAATCTGGACTGCATAGATAGCTGAACAGTTAAGAACATTGGCTATTCTTCTGAAGGACCAAGGTTCAAATCCCACCAACTACATGCAAGTTCACAACTGTCTGTATTTCCAGTTCCAGGAGATCTCACATCCTCACCTAGTCATACATGAAAGTAGAATACTAATGTAAATAAAAGTAAAGAAAACAGAAATTGTGTAATTGTTCATGTGAATTCTTTTGCAACCAATCTGGTGGACCATATAGAACTTCATAACACATTAAAAATATTTACTTGGGGCTAGTGAGATGGCTCAGTGGTTAAGAGCACTGACTGTTCTTCTGAAGGTCCTGAGTTCAAATCCCAGCAACCACTTGGTGGCTCACAAACACCTTAATGAGATCTGATGCCCTCGTCTGGGTTGTCTGAAGACAGCTACAGTGTACTTACATATAATAAATAAATACATCTTACAAAAAGAAAATATTTATTTGGAAAGAGGTACAAACAGAGATTTCTATACAAAAAGAAGCACACATTATCATCCAAGAAAAGTTTATCATGTTTCATAACAAGATTACATGTATCTCAAAATATATCAACTTACTTTTTATAAAGCATAGAATTCTTATGATTTGTACTTATACATACAAATAGAAAAACAGCAAACATATATAGAATAAAAGCAAATATTATATCTAAGATATACATTAAAATTTCAGACTATGAATATTATAAAATAAATTTTACATAAGTTTTAAATAGATACATAACCAAATATTCTGTTTTAGGAAAAGTATGTCATAAAATAAAAATAATTCTTGTTAAATGTCAAAAATAAGTTTATATGTTTGTGTTTATTGTGTATGCATTTAATATGTTTGTTATCTGTGCATATGCTATAGAGGAAAAGGAGTGATTGAGAATATTTCAGTTACTGAGAATCTTGATTAAGTAACAAAAGTTTCCCAGTAATAACTTTCTTTTTTTCATAGTTTTTTAATTTTTTTATTTTTTTATTCGATATATTTTTTATTTACATTTCAAATGATTTCCCCTTTTCTGGTACCCCAATCCCTGAAAGTCACATAAGCCTTTTTCCCTCCTTCTGTTCTCCCACCCACCCCTTCCCACTTCCCTGTTCTGGTTTTGCCCTACACTGCTACACTGAGTCTTTCCAGAGCCAGGGCCCACTCCTCCGTTCTTCTTGTACCTCATTTGATGTGTGGATTATGTTTTTGATATTCCAGTTTTCTAGGTTAGTATCCACTTATTAGTGAGTGCATACCATGATTCATCTTTTGAGACTGGGTTACCTCACTTAGTATGATGTTCTCCAGCTCCATCCATTTGCCTAAGAATTTCATGAATTCATTGGTTCTAATGGCTGAATAGTACTCCATTTTGTAGATATACCACATTTTTTGCATCCATTCTTCTGTTGAGGGATACCTGGTTTCTTTGCAGTTTCTGTCTATTATAAATAGGGCTGCTATGAACATAGTGGAGCATATATCCTTATTATATGCTGGGGAATCCTCTGGGTATATGCCCAGGAGTGGTATAGCAGGATCTTTCAGAAGTGAGGTGCCCAGTTTTCTGAGGAACCGCCATACTTATTTCCAGAGTGATTGTACCAATTTGCAACCCCACCAGCCATGGAGGAGTGTTCCTCTTTCTCCACATCCTCACCAACACCTGCTTTCTCCTGAGTTTTTGACCTTAGCCATTCTGACTTGTGTTAAGGTGAAATCTCAGGGTTGTTTTGATTTGCATTTCCCTAATGATTAATGATGTTGAACATTTCTTAAGGTGTTTCTCAGCTCTCCGAAATTCTTCATGTGAAAATTCTTTGTTTAGCTCCATACCCCACTTTTTAATGGGGTTATTTGTTTCTCTGGGTTCTACTTTCTTGAGTTCTTTGTATACATTGGATATTAGCCCTTAACTTTCAAAGTGCAGTTCATATGCACTTTTCAAATAAAATAAGGATATATGATGTACATGCTTGAAGAGTTTTCATACAACTCTCTGCAGACACAGTGTAATGTCAGGGTGAGTATCCAAATACACAGAACTGGTGGCTGGATATAGCTCAGTTGACAAAATGATCCTTTATATATGTGAGCACCATAAACAACTTCTGTTAGCACATAACATTCTTCTCTTTCATGTTTTTACCCTCTTTAATGGTAAATGTCCTGTTTTTAAATAGTATTTTTGATATGAGATATTCTCATCACAGTATACATTCACAAAAACAATTATATATGAATGTGAAATTTTGTTTTTATTTTCTCTGAAAAACTATGCATCATTTATATGTTCTAAGTGTGTACTAAATTTTAGTATTCCTACTATAAGTGTTGAGAAACATGAACTGAACTATGTTGGCCTTCATAACCAGTAAAGACAAAAGAGAACAAACTCAAATAATTTTACATAAATTATTCAATATTGTATGACTCTGCTACAATGGGACCTTCAAAATTCATATTTTTTTTAGGAAATCTTTCCATTCAAATAGCCAAACCAATTGCTGCTTCTAATAACATACATCTGTACATTAGTAGTCCAAATGCAAGCTCATTAGATAAACTGACATATGTCATTAGATATCAAGTAAAATAGTAATAAATTTTACCTTAAGGCAAGAATCATTCAAATTTACAAGCTGATCAAAGGCAGCACTCTTTTATATGTGGATGCTTACTCTCATATAATCAGGAGAAAGCTACTTAATTTATATTGAATATAAAACAAACTAGATTATGGATTAACAACATGTTGAATGATAGTTAAAGTGGCACATATTTTAAACTAGTAACATGAAATTTGGATATGTACTCTGTATAAACATGCATATATATGTGCAAGCTTATGTCTATGTATGCATTTTATATATGCATAAGCTTTTTACAAAGGTATGGCTTGAAAAAATGTGATAAGACCCTTCTCAGAATTCTATGTGTCAAATCCCGAGTCATTCTATATTTACTATCTGATAAGATTTGACAGTATAAAATTCACTTGCAAAGCTACACATAATACAAGCTGGCTGGAGAAGTGCACTATCTTGCTGGAGGCTAATCACTTTATAATGAGTTCTGTGAAAAGTACCTATGCAATAAGTCCTAGTTGACAGCAGCCCAAGGGAAACTCTAAGTGCTAAAAATTAGCAGCTGAGAGATTTTGTATTGTATCCTTTTGACGATAGAAAACAGATTCCATTCTAAAATACAAGCAGTGTAAATTCAATATAAATCAAACAGATGGTAAAAGAAATATCTTGTTGCTATGGGCTTTATCCTATTTTATGCTTGCTGTTTTATGAAGTAAAATATGAAAAGAGCCAGGTTTAGAATGTTTCAGCTTGTGGAATCAGTATCTTAACAGACCAGAAAAATGATGTTTTCAATGTGATGTATATGTGACAGTTGGAAAAAATTTATAAAAAGCTATATTAAAAATGGCTGACAGGTACTCAACAGGTCACTTTAAATAATTTAATTTCACCATGAATTTTGGAGAGTAAATAATCAATTAGTACATTATGAATCACAACAAAAATTCATTTGTACTTATAAGACAGACACAAGGCTGGGTTGCTTTAAATATCATGGTGGTTTGAGACAGAGAAATTTTGGTGACAATGTATTGATATTAAAATTAGCCTCGAAACTCTATGCTAAATTTTCCTTCAAGGACTATGCTGCATGAAACATAAAGGAAGGAGTTTATAGCAGCTCTTGGTAGAAAGAAATCAATAAAATTATGTTTCTGCTTTCCAGCTAGACTCCATATATGACAGAAAAAAATAAAAAAGATACATTTGACACAGTGCCATGAAATGCATTTGAAACAGTGCCATGAAAAATATTTTTGAACTTCAGTATACTTTCTTGAATCAAAGGGCATCACTTTGTCAGGGTTTTATAGAGGTCAAAATAATGAACAGGATGACAGATGTAATTAACAGATATATCTCTAAAATACTTGTCTGCCAGTGTTAAGTTCTGTTGAAATGACATATTGAGTTATGTATCATATAAAGTTCTGATAAAGAACCATAATTTTATAATATTATTTGAAAAATACCACTTTTCGGAAAAGTTTATTAGGAAAGTTCCTTATTTCATCATGTATACAGCAAAATCTTCATAGCTTCATTTTAGTTTCCATGGTTACTTGCAGGTATACTAGCAGCTGAAAAGTAAACAGAAGAATGAGGAAGAGAATAATTTAAAAGATTTTTAACCAAAATCTGCAAGTTTAAATAAGAAACTGAGGAATTCTAGATCTGTTGGGTAGACAACAACAGTCTGTTGAAGAATTTAGCAGAACATAATGTATTCAAATGTGTTGTGAAGATGTCCTGGTCAAAAATCGGGGGAATAATGATGTTAGTAAAACTAGTTAGGAGATGTTGGCAATCTATCAAAGAAGCACTCCTAAGGGTCTTCATAGAAGTAGCACCAGAGGGAGTAAAAGGGAAACAGAAGGAAATAGGGCTGAATGGTAATTGATGCAATGTGAAGGAGAGAGGAGAGATGAACATTTTAACAAACAGAGTAATCAGTTTGACAATCAAGACAATTTTAAGTCGGCTCAGAAAGAAAAAAAAAAAAACACTTGTTCAAAGGTTAAGCCTAAGGTCAGAAGCAAAACATATTTCACCTTATTTCATATTTCTTATTTTCATATGTTCAGTTAGGTTCAGTCAGAAACATCTTGACAAATCATTTGAATTAACTATAGGTTTAAGTTATTTCTGGGTATTATCAGTAGAGCAAAAGTTCTTTGGAATACCTTTATATTCTATTGATATCTTGACAGAGTTAAATATATTTCAGGTCTGCTTTATTTTATGCTCTAAGAATAAACAATAACTAAACACCAATTAAATATACAATAAATATTATTTATGCTGCATTATAAAACTTTAATTTTCCCAAGAATTTTAGGTCTGTCATTGAGTGCTATTATCTATATATTTTCAATTATGAAATACAAACAAATCAACCTACATGATTGTAAACTAATATTAGTACTACAAATATTTTATTGTTTTAAAATCACACTTGAAATATTAACCTGAAATTCTTACCAGAGGTAATCTACTGTCAAAGTAATAAAGAAGAATAAAACCATATACCATAAATCATTTGTGCATTGTAGTGCATTTTTGTAGGAAACAATTAATATTTAATCAAAGTCAAAATAGTTGGTGTAAATAAATTTACAAGTCCAAAAACCATGGCTTTATATTTCAATTTATACCAATTTATTCCTATTAGGTGTCAGCTGACTATGAACAAGCCTCTACCCTTGTATTGAACATAGTGGATGTTTGTATGTCAAAAGTTCAAGCAGAATTCTTTCCATTTAAAAGGAAAAATCAAAACATTATGGCTCATTTTGGATTCTCTCAAACAAAATGGTGAGCAATATGTTTTCTACAACTACTTTATTACCTTGCTACTTCTTTTTACTTCCACCCATGAATTGAAAGTTTAATCTTAAGTGCCCTTGTAGTAGTTTCAGTTTCCAAAAGGAATCCATCCATATAGATGGATGTTCTTGACACTTTCGTTTTAAACTAGCTTTACAATAAAGGTCTTATTCTATTTTAAAGGTAAAGCAAAAATACTATATTTCTATTGGAGAGTTCACTTTCAATTTCTTCATAAAAGTTCTATTTCATACTATGACAAATACTTTCTCCTGTACACTTACTCTCAAACAAAATTATGTGTTAAATTTTATATGTTAATTTGGGTTTATATGTGAAAACGAACATTTATTAAACTAGTTGATGGTTTAGTAATTATAATTACTATAACCAGGATTGATCCTGGTACTTTTATTAGTTTTTTTTAAATGATTTTTGAAATCTGACCCTCAATGACACATTTCTTTCCCCAGTGCCACATCTACTCCAACAAATAGGCACCATAGTACCACTCCAGAAGAGTCTATACAGCCAATTTCATTCAAAGCACCACATTGTCCTAATGCTAAATACTCTTTATGTTCTAGCACCCTTTGTTGTGAGCAAATACACTGATCAAAATCAATTTAGACAAGGAAATGATTTACTTAGATGATACTTTCCAGGTCGAAGCCTAGCACTAACAGACACTGAGGAAAGAACCTAAGTACAGACTTTGTGTTATTTTGAATGTGAAACGGTTTTCTTAGGCTCAGGCATCTGAATACTTGGTTCCCAGTTGATGGTCCCATTAGGAAGTTAAGAGGTGCAACTTTCCTGGAAGATTCTGTCTTTTGGAGCATGTCTCAAGAGTATGTAGCCTCCCCTTCTTCCTAGTTTTCTCTCTCTACTTAAGCTTGTTATTGATGATGTGATCTGCTTCATGCTCCCACTACCATGCCTGCCACTTGCTGCTAAGCTTCCTTTCCATGGTGGACTCATCTCTGTGCAACACTAAGACCAAATAAACTCTTCTATACATTGTTTCTGGTCATGGTATTTTATCACAGCCATAGGAAAGGGATACATAGCTTGTGTCAGGAAACATCTAGGAAAGGCTAAAGATAAACAAGTTTTCTGGAAATGGCCTACCAATTTACATGGCTGCTATGGGTAAGCTCTGAATGGTAGAACATTCAGAGATTTTTGCCTCAGGATTGCTTTTTACTACTGATATGCCTTTCCTGTCACTATTACATAGTCTAATGGTTATTGGGCAGATTTCTTGCAGATCAGCATGAAGATGAACTTCCATAAATTAATGATGTTTAGATGAATTTTTGATTTTATAGAATTACTGATTTGATTCAAATAATTTCAGAAGTAAAGTTTTAAAAGACAGTTTTAATTGTTTTGCCAGAAAGATATAATAATATCTTTTAGAATCAATAATGGAATGTGCCTATTCTTCATAGAATAAGTAAAATCCATATAATAAGGAATAAAATGAGGTTTCATGATTACACTAAGAATTTAAATAGGCTAGTGTCAAATTTGTGATCAAGGAATAGCATTCATTTTACATCAGATCCAAGGATGAATAAAGCCACAAGTGTGCACTTTGATAAATCTAGGTCATGTGAAACTGTTACTTTGAACGTATAATGATATTATAGCATGAAACACATCTTTGAACTTAATACCAACATCCTTCTCTAACTACCCTTTTGTGTAATATTTTACCTGTGAGGTAATATTCTTAAAACTTTTGTCTAAAAAGGTATAAAAAGGCCAGAGAGAACAAAGAAAGTAGTAGCTAGAGGGGGGGGAGGCTCTTCCCCATCCATCCAAATATATGTGTTTGTCTATACACATGTATATGTAGGTATGCATGAATACTTGTGGATTTGAAAAGATAGGTGGTAGGACCTGACAAGAGTGTGTGTATGTTTGTGCATGTTGTCTGTGTAAATGAATTCTCTTTTTCTTCTTTTTTTTTTTTTTTTTCTGAATGGCTCACACAGAGTGAATACATTCAAGCCTAGCCAATAAGATGTCCTAAGGAGCAGAGAAAAGAGACCAGTGTTACTTAGCTCAAAACCATAAGAGACTTATAGAAAAAAGAAACCAGTGTTTATTAGCACAAAATAGTAAAAGAACGTTATGGAGAAAATAAACCAAAACAGTCAGCTTCTGGCTCCTAAAACAGTAAGTGAGAGACATCAGTCTTTGGCCTACCTCTAACTTTGTGTGCCACCTCAGTACTTACAATGCCAGGGAGGTTCTTGGCAAGCTTAAAACCATGGAGAAATGATGCTTTATGCCTTGCCTAATGATGGTACCACACACTGTGATGTGGACCATCTTAGTATTAGTACAAAAGACACTACTTCACAAAGATCTCCACACTCTAAACTAATATATGCAACATCTCAACTGATAATTTTCTCAATGACTCTATGTTGGCAAGACTAACTCAAGTAACCTGATAAGGATTTCCTACATTTAAACTATGGAAAATAAATGCAAAAACTTATTATCTTTGCATTAGCCATTAGTTTTCAGTTACGACAGAAAAATCTATAAGTTATATGAATTGAGCAAAGTTGTTACTAAGAAATTTTAAGGTTATGCAGCCCTTTACCCTAATTAATGAAAAGCTAAGGACAGAAAATATAGATGTCAACTTAGCAACTGAAACATTCCATTGTTTTCCAGGCCAGTGGTTTGATGAAGAATGGGGCACAATATTTAAAATGAGAAAATCAGATGTTATGACTCCACGAAATTGAATTTCTGATCTCACAAGTAAAATACTTGTGATTATTTTGTATTGGGAGCACATGCAGGTAGGATGAAAGTAATTGTTGGATACTAGGTATTGCATCAAAAGGTATGTTTTTCTAGGTAGATTCTGCAGCTGATGATCACTTTGATTAAATGATGGGGGCTCTGAACTAACTAATGGATGAGTCCTCTGACTGTATTGTAAGTTGATATCAATGGAAAGGAGGTAAGAGAATAATTAGATAACTAGACAAATGCCCTTATAGGCTATAATTTCTCCTTGTCCTTTCTTTCTGCTAACTGAGTAAAATCATATAATCAGTACTGCTCTACTAAATGCTCTTTACCATGATAGTGTGCCTCAGCACATGTTCTGGAAGGGAGCCATGTACTTTAGACTAAAGCTTCTGAAAATGTGACTCCAGGGAAATGATTTAGTATTTACTTTTTCTCTTATTCATTTGTCAGAATAATAAAAACAGAGTGATACAAAACAAATTTACACAATATCTTTCCACAAATACAGCCCTACAAAGGAAACCTCCAACACAAGGAGGAAAAATACACCCTAGAAAAAGCAAGAAAATAATCTTTCAAGAAACCCAAAAGAAGATAGCCACACAAACATAATTCTGCCTCTAAAAACAAAAATAACAAGCAACAAAAACTTTTCCTAATATCTCTTAAAATCAATAGACTCCATTCCCCAATAAAAAGACAGACTAACAGACTAGATACCTAAACAGGAACCAGCATTTTGCTGCATATAGGAAATGCACCTCAGTGACAAAGGCAGATACTACCTCAGAGTAAAAGCCTGGAAAAATCCCAAGCAAATAGCCCCAAGAAGCGCATTGGAATAGCCATTCTAATATCAAAAAAAAAAAAAAAATGACATTCAAGGAAAAGTTATCAAAAAATATAAGGAAGGACACTTCATATTCATGAAAGGAAATAATCTACCCAGATGAACTCTCAATTCTGAACATCCATGCTCCAAATACAAGGACACCCACATTCATAAAAGAAACTTCACAAAAGCTCAAAGCACACATTGCTCCTCGCACAATAATAGTAGGAGTCTTCAACACGACACTCTGGTCAATGGACAGATCATGGAAACACAAACTAAACAAAGACACTATGAAATTAACAGAAGTTTGAACCAAATGGATTTAACAGATAGCTATAGAATATTTCTCCCAACAAAAAAAAAAATGTACCTTCCTCACCACACCTCATGGTACCTTCTCCAAAACTGATCATATAAATCATTGATAAAACAGGCCTCAACAGATACAAGAAGATTGATATAATCCAGTGCATCCTATCAGATCACCTCCGACTAAGGCTGGTCTTCAATAACAACAAAAACAACAGAAAGCTCACATACTCATGGTAGCTGAAAAGTGCTATACTCAATGATAACTTGGTCAAGGAAGAAAAAAGAAATAAACTAAAGACTTTTTAGAATTTAATGGAAATAAAGATACAATATACCCAAACTGACCAGACACAGTGAAACTGGTGCTAAGAGGAAAACCCATAGCTCTGAGTGCCTCCAAAAAGAAACTGGAGAGAGCATACACTAGCATCTTGAAAGAGCACATGAAAGATCTAGAACAAAAAGAAGAAAATATACCCAAGAGGAGTAGATGGCAGGAAATAATTAAACTCAGGGCATAAATCAACCAAGTAGAAATAAAAAGACCTATATAAAGAATCAAGAAAACCAGGAGCTGGTTCTTTGATTAAAATCAACAACATAGATAAATCCTTAGCCCGACTAACCAGAGGGCACAGAGACAATATCCAAAATAACAAAAGCAGAAATGAAAAGGGAAATATAACTACAGAAAATGAGGAAATTGAAATAATCATCAGATGCTACTACAAACGTATATACTTAACAAAACTGAAAAATCTGGATAAAACAGACAATTTTCTAGACAGATACTAGGTACCAAAGTTAAATCAGGATCAGACAAAACATCTAAACAGTCCCATATCCCTTGAAAGAAATAGCAGCAGTCATTAAATGTCTCCCAAACAAAAAAAAGCCCAGGACTAGATGGGTTTAGTGCATGTTTCTATCAGACCTTCAAAGAAAAACTCATACCAATTATCTTCAAACTATTCCACAAAATAGAAACAGAAGGATCCCTACCCAATTCATTCTATGAAGTCACAATTATACTGATACCTAAACCGAAGACCCAACAAAGAAATAGAACCTCAGACCAATTTCACTTATGAATATCAATACAACAATACTGAATAAGATTCTTGTGAACTGAATTCAAGAATTCATTAATATGATCATTCACCACAATCAAGTAGGCTTTTTCCTATGGATGCAAGGCTGTTTTAATATATGTAAATCAATCAACATAATCCACTATATAAACAAACCCAAAGGAAAAAAATCATGATCATCTCATTAGATGCTGAGAAAACATTTGACAACATTCAACACCCTTTCATGGTGAACATCTTGGAACGATCAGGGATTCAAGGCACATACCTAACAATAGCAAAATCAATATACAGCAAACCAGTAGTCAACAGAAAATTGAAAGTAGAGCAACATGAAAAAAAATCCCACTAAAATCAGGAATTAGACAAAGCTGCCCACACTTTCCCAACCTCTTTAATATAGCCAGAGGAGGACAATTAGAAAACAAAAGGAGGACAAAGAGATACAAATAGAAAAGGAAGAAGTCAAAGTATCATTATTTGCAGATAATATAATAGTATACTTAAGAGACCACAAAAATTCCACTAGAGAACTCCTAAACCTGATTAAAAAAAAAAAAAAACTTCAGCAAAGTGGCTAGATATAAAATTAACTCAAATAAATTGATAGCCTTCCTCTACTAAAAGAATAAACTGTCTGGATGAGAGATTATGGAAACAACACCCTTCACAATAGTCATAAATAATATATTCCTGATATAGCTGTCTCAGGGGAGTCTCTGCCAGAGCCCTACAAATACAGAGGCAAATGCTCATAGCCAACCATTGGACTGATCACGGGGTCCCCAATGGAGGAGTTAGAGAAAGAACTGAAGTAGCTGAAGGGGTTTGCAATCCTGTAGAAAGGACAACAATACCAACCAACCATTCTCCCCAGAGCTCTCAGGGTCTGAACCACCAACCAAATAGTACACATGGAGCTTCCCATGACTCCAGCTCCATATGTAGCAGAGGATGGCCTTGTCAGGTATCAGTGGGAGTAGAAGCCCTTGGTCCTGTGAAGGTTTGATGCCCCAGTGAAGGGGAATGCCAGGACTGGGAGGTAGGTGTTGGTGGATGTGTGGGGGAGCACCCTCACAGAATCAGTTTGAGGGGAGATGGGATAGGGTGTTCCAAAGAGGAAGATCAAGTGGCCATAGTTGTGTGGGTTCATTTCTGGGTCTTCAATTCTATTCCATTGATCTACCTGCCTGTCACTGTTCCAATACCATACAGCTTTTATCACAACTGCAATGTAGTACAGCTTGAGGTCAGGGATGGTGATTCTACCAGAAGTTCTTTTATTGTTGAGAATAGTTTTCACTGTCTTGGTTTTTTTTTTTTTTATTCTAGATGAATTTGCAAATTGCTCTTTCTAGCTCTATGAAAAATTGAGTTGGCGTTTTGATGGGGATTGCATAGAATCTGTAGATTGTTTTCAGCAAGATGGCCATTTTTACTATATTAATCCTGTCAATCCATGAGCATGGGAGATCTTTCCATCCTCTGAGATCTTCTTCAATTTCTTTCTTCAGATACTTGGAGTTCTTGTCATACAGATCTTTCACTGAAACTAATAGAAAAGAAACTGGGGAAGATCCTTGAGCAATGGGTACAGGAGAAAAGTTCCTGAACAGAACACCAATAGCTTATGCTCTAAGATCAAGAATTGACAAATAGCACCTCATCGAATTGCAAAGCATTTCTGAGGCAAGGGACACTGTCAATAGGACAAAACAGCAACCGACAGATTGGGAAAACATCTTTACCAATCCTACATCCACATCCAATAGAGGACTAATATCTAATATATACAAAGAACTCAAGACACTAGACTCCCGAAAACCAAATAACCCTATTAAAAATGGGGTACAGAGCTAAGCAAAAATTCTCCATTGAGGAATACTAAATGACTGAGAAGCATCTAAAGAAATGTTCAACATTCTAAGTCATCAGGGAAATGCAAATCAAAACAATCTTGAGATTCCACCTAATACCAGTCAGAATTGCTAAGATCAAAATCTCAGGTGACAGCAGATGCTGGAGAGGATGTAGTGAAAGAGGAACACTCCTCTATTGTTGGTGGGATTGCAAGCTTGTAAAATCATTCTGGAAATCAGTTTGCTGGTTCCTCAGAAAATTGGACATAGTAAAACTGGAGGACCCAGGTATAACACTCCTGGGTATATACCCAGAAAATTTTCCAACATGTAATAATGGCACATGCTCCAATATGTTCATAGCAGCCTTATTTATAATAGCCAGAAGCTGGAAAGCACCCAGATTTCCATCAGCAGAGGAATGTGTACAGAAAATGTGGTATATTTACACAATGAAGTACTACTCAGCTATTAAAATCAATGAATACATGAAATTTTTAGGCAAATGGATGGAACAAGAAAATATCATCCTGAGTGAGGTAACCCAATCACAAAAGAACACACTTGGTATGCACTCAGTGATAAGTGGATATTAGCACAAAAGCTTGGAATACTCAAGATATAATTCAGAGATCATGTAAAACTCAAGAAGAAGGAAGAACAAAGTGTGGTTGCTTCAGTCCTTCTTAAAAGGGGAACAAAATACAGGAGGAAATATGTAGACAAAGTGTGAAATGAAAGGAAGGAAGGAAAGAAGGAAGGAAGGAAGGAAGGAAGGAAGGAAGGAAGGAAGGAAGGAAGGAAGGAAGACCATCCAGAGACTACCACACCTGGGGTCTCATCCCATATACAGTCACTAAGCCCAGGCACTATTGTGCATGCCAACAAGCACTTGCTGACTAGAGCCGGATATATCTGTCTCCTTTTTATTTCATTCGATATATTTTTTATTTACATTTCAAATGATTTCCCCTTTTCTGGTCCCCCACTCCCTGAAAGTCACATAAGCCCCCTTCCCGCCCTATTCTTCCACCCACCCCTTCCCACTTCCCTGTTCTGGTTTTGCCCTATACTGCTACCCTGAGTCTTTCCAGAACCAGGGGCCACTCCTAAGAGGCCCATCCAGTGCCTAAAAAATACAGAGGTGGGTGTTCTCAGCTAACTAATGAGCTTAGCACAGGGTCCCCAATGTAGGTGCTAGAGAAAGGACCCAAGGAGCTAAAGGGGTTTGCATGCCCATAGCAGGAACAACAATATGAACCAATCTGTAACCCCACAGTTCACAGTGACTTAAAGTCCAACAAAAGAATATACATGGAGTGACCCATGGCTCCAGATACATGGGAAGCAGAGTATGGCCTGGTCAGACATCAATGAGGAGAGGCCCTGGACCTGTGAAGGCTCATTGTCCCATTGTAGGGAAATGTCAGGTCAGGGAAGCAGGTGTAGGTGCATTAGTGAGCAGAGTGAGGGGGGACAGGATAGGGGGTTTTAGGAGAGGAAATGTGGAAAGGGGATAACATTTAAAATTTAAATAAAGAAAATATCTAACAAAAAACAAAAAAGAAAGACAAATGATATCAAAATTGAATCTTTCCAGTAAATAAAACAATTTCTTTAATGCTAAACTGTTTATATTATTGGTACAGATATCATTTTAATATAATATAAGGTATATTGAAATACAGAAAATTAGAGATAAATGCCAAATAATTTCAATTTCTCTCCATGAACATTCCTTGTAGCTTTGTTCTCAATAATTAGGAAATATCATTACACATTTTTATTACCTTTTATCTTTGTTTACAGTCCAATTGTTATGCCTTTCCCAGTCTGCCCTCAGACAGTTCCTCATTTCATTCCTCCTCCCCTTCTCCAAAAGGATGGCTCCACCCTCCTCACCCTTCCAGGCCTTTCCATTCCTTCTGTACTCAAGTCTCTCGAGGGTTAGACAGGTCTCTTCTCACTGAGCCCAGACCAGGCAGTCATCTGCTGTATATGTGTCCAGGGCCTCAGAAGTATATGCTGCTGGTTTAGTGGCTCAGTGTCTGAGAGATCTCAGGGATCCAGGTTAGTTGAGACTGCTGGTCTTCCTTTGGGGTCACCCTCCTCCTCAGTTTCTTCCAGCCTTTCTTAGTTTAACTACAGGGGTCCCCAACATCAGTATATTAGTTGGGTGTAAGTATCTGCCTCTGTCTCATTCAGCTGCTTATTGGGCCTCTCAGAGGACAACCATGCTATGATTGCAAATTTATTATTATTATTATTATTATTATTATTATTATTATTATTATTATTTGTTATTGTTGTTATTATTATTATTAATTGTTGTTATTGTTATTGTTATTATTGTTATTATCATTATTACAAATGATCCTGTTTGTAAGCATACCATAGCCTCAGTAATAGTGTCAGTACCTCCCTTTGAGCTGGATCTCAAGTTGACCCTGTCACTGGACCTCCATTGCCTCAGTTGCTTCTCCACTTTTGTCACTGCAGTTCTTTAAGATAGGAAGAATTGTGGGTCAGAGTTTTGCCTGTGTGATGGCAACTCTATCCCTTCAATTAATGCTTTGTCTTTCTACTGGAGGTAGACTCTACAAGTTCCATGTCCCCACTGATGGGCATTTCATCTAAGGTCTCTTACTTTGAGTCCAGAGACTCTCTCACCTCCCAGGTCTCTGGTACATTCAAGAGAGTCCCCTCCCCACCTCCTCCCTCCCAAGGATGCATGTTTCCATTCATTTTTATCACTTCATAATTCACTGGAAGGACATTAATCTATCAATCTATTGTTATAAGTTTTATTTATGCATATAAACCTTTAATACACTCCCATACATTTATCCTTTTATCATTTACTGTACATGAGTGATATTGTCAGCCATGTTGAAAAGTAGATGTCATATCTCAGATGCTAGGGTACATTGTTTTAGAGTGTAAAAAGAATGGATCATTTAGATAAGCCAAAATGGATTAAACCTGTTTGAAAATGAAGCTGTGACTTTATCTGTGATTCTATGAGTTACCAAAGCATTATGTCATAGTTTAGGTGACTAACACGGATGAAATTAAATGTAAAGGTTTAAACAAACTGTCACTTGAATATATGCTAATTTAGAATTGAGAAAATTTAAAGTTTAAAAAATGTCTCTACTACGTCATTCTATTTTAGATGAGTTATTTAAATTATTTGAGCATTGCTTAATTTCTATTAATGTTAAAATATATTCTTCTTGGGTCTCTTTTTTGAGAATTAAATGATCCTGGTTGTAATATGCTTAATATGATATTAGAGATAAGAGAATCTTCATGGGGGTTAATGACAAGGTCACTAGAAAGAGCTAAGAGACAGGTGTTCAAGTACAACATTAGATAACTGCAAAAAGAATTGTAACTTTTAATATGAAATATTTCCATACCATAATCCTGGTGAAACTACCAAAGAGTAAATAATGAATGTTCTAAGGAGACTTCTGGAAGGAGGGAAGATTGCATATAGAAGATATCATAATTCTGAGACAATACTGTGATTTTTATGACAACTCAGCTTGCAATATTTAGTCCTGATAAAGAACTCTATATCAAATGAATTTTGTTTACAGTAATTTGATAATGATAATGTGGTACAACAAATAACCTAGATATATTTTAACATGTTAAAATATACAAATAATACAATGTGAAACTCAACAGGAGCAAATATTTTCTCATCATTTCAAAAACCCCAAAGAAATTATCAGTTTCTTTCTTTATGATTAAATTTTCATAAGCGCAAATATGTTCTTGTTAACAAATATTGTGTTCTTAATATCTTAAATAATATACATTTGATATTTCCATGTCACAGAGGTGATAAAATTATATTAGTGATTATATAACACACATACAACATCAATTATATAGCCATTTCTAAAATATTAACTACTTACATTGATATTATAATCATGAACAATTATACACTGAACATCTCTATGCATTTGGAAATTATTCCTCTATATTAACTTCCAAACATGGTATTATTGAATGAAAACCTTTCAAAATTTTATTATTTTAGTCAAATATCTTTCTAAAGAGATTATGAATTCACAGCCATACCAATATTCAAAGTTCTTATGCAAACACCAAGTTCTGTTTTATTTTCATTAAATCTCAAATGGAGGTTTTATATTTCTTTTCCAATCAAATGGAAATATGTGTCCAATTTTGCGCATTTAGATAGAGCCTCTAGACTTAATTATAAACTATATAATTTTTTTCTATTTCAAAAGAAAAGCATATAACTAAACTCTAAAACAATGAACTTTTTTCTAAAAGAATAAATAAGAGTTGCTACACAATCGCATTTGTCAGATTGACTTTATCAGTAACTTACTCTAACAATAATAAAGCAAACCTAGTTTTGAAAATTAGCCTCTTTTGTCTTCCACAAAAGAATGAAAAGACAAGTAGGTCTACGTATTTTTTTTAATTTTTATGGTGTGTGACTGTGTGTGTTTGTGTGTCTGTGTGTCTCTGTGTGTGTGTGTGTGTGTGTGATAGACATGGAACTGGCTATTTACTGTGTAGCCATGAATAATATCAGAGTCATGGTAATGTTCTTGTTTTAGATGTCTGAGCATTGGTATTAGAAATGCATCTCTCTATTATAAATAGGGCTGCAATGAACATAATGGAGCACATGTCCTTTTTTTAATTTACTTTTTTATTGGATATCGCCTTCATTTACATTGCCAATGGTAAAACCTTTCCCAATATCCCCCTCCCCTAAGACCCCCAACCCCTCCCCTTCTTCCTTCCCCCTGCGTCTACATGTATGCCTCTCCACCCAACACACTCCCTCCTCCTCACCTTGTTTTCCCTTTGTTCGGGCCTCTGTTGAGCGTTTACTTTACCAAGGAACATTCTTCCCACTGATGCCCAACAAGACCTTCTTCTGTCACATTTTTGTCTGGAACCATGTGTGTCTCTTGGTTGATGGTTCAGTCCCTGAGAGTCTTGGGGCATCTGGGTGGGCAAAATCATTGTCCTTCCCATGGGGCTGTAAATCCCTTCAGCTCCTCCATTGGGGACCCTATGCCCAGTCCAACAGTTTGTTGTTAGCATCTGCCTCTGTATTTGTAAGGCTCTGGCAGGGCCCCTCCCGAGACAACCATGGTGTGCTCCTTTTGGTATACACTTCTTGTCCTCCATAGTAGTGTCCGGGTTTGTTGACTGTTTATAGGTAGGGCAATCTCTTGGTAGCCTTTACTTCAGTCTCTGCAACATACATTGGTCTTCCTTATTGCTCCTGTGACTATTTGGTTCTCTTTCTTGGAGGAAATGAAACACCCTCACTTAAGTCCTCTTCCTTCTTAAGCTTGGTGAATTGTAACTTGTTTATTTTGAGCTTTTGGGCTAACATCTTCTTATTAGTTAGTGCATACCATCCAGGTATGTTCTTATGTGATTGGGTTGCCTCACTCAGGATGACACATTCTAGTTCCATCCATTTGCCTAAGAATTTCATTAATTCAGTGTTTTAAATAGGTAAATAGTACTCCATTGTGTATATATACCATAGTTTCTGTATCCATTCCTCTGTTGAGGGACATCTGGGTTCTTTCCAGATTCTGGCTATTATAAATAAGGCAGCTATGAACATAGTGGAGCATGTGTCCTTATTACACGTAGGAACATCTTCTGGATATATGCCCAGGAGTGGTATAGCTGGATCCGCTGGTAGTACTATGTCTAATTTTCTGAGGAATCGCCAAACTGATTTCCAGAGTGGTTTACCAGCTTGCAATCCAACCAACAATGGAGAAGTGTTTCTTTTTTCCCCACATCCTCTCCAGCATCTGCTGTCCCCTGAGTTTTTCATCCTAGCCATTCTGACTGGTATAAGATGGAATATCAGTGTTGTTTTGATTTGCATGTCCCTGATAACTAAGGATGCTGAACATTTCTTTAGGTGGTTTAGAGCCATTTGAGTTTCCTCAGTTGAGAATTCCCTGTTTAGCTCTGTACCCCATTTTTAATAGGGTTATTTGACTCTCTGGAGACTAACTTCTTGAGTTCTTTGTATATATTGGATATCAGCCCTCTATCAAATGTAGGGTTAGTAAAGATCTATTCCCAATTTGTTGCTTCCCATTTTGTCCTATGGACTTTGCTTTACAGAAGCTTTGCAGTTTTATGAAGTCCCATTTGTCCATTCTTCTTCTAAGCCACTGGTGTTCTATTCAGGAACTTTTCCCCTGTGCCCAAATGTTCAAGATTTTTCCCCACTTTCTCCTCTATAAGTGTCTGTGTGTCTGGTTTTATGTGTAGATCCTTGATCTACTTGGATTTGAGCTTTGTACAAGGAGATACGATATGTATGGGTTGATTTGCATTTTTCTGCATAGAGATCTCCAGTTGATCCAGTACCATTTCTTAAAAATGCTATCTTTTTTCCACTGGATGTTTTGAGCACCTTTGTCAAATATCTACGTGTGTGGGTTCATTTCGGGATCTTCAGTTCTAGTCCACTGATCTTCCTGCCTGTGTGCATACCAATACCAAACAGTTTTTATCACTACTTCTCTGTAGTAGAACTTGAGGTCAGGGATGGTGATTCCCCCAGAAGATCTTTTGTTGTGGAGAATAGTTTTTGCTATCCTGGGATTTTTGTTATTCCAGATGAATTTGAGAATTCCTCTTTCTATATCTATAAAGAATTGATTTGGGATTTTGATTGGTACTGCATTGAATCTGTAGATTGCTTTTGGAAAAATGGCCATTTTTACTATATTGATTCTACCAATCCATGAACATGGGAGATCTTTCCACCTTCTGAGACTTTCTTCAATTTCTTTGTTCAGAGACTTAAAGTTCTTGTCACATAAATCTTTCACTTGCTTCATTAGGGTCACACCTATGTATGACATATTATTTGGGACTATTTTGAAGGGTGTCATTTCCCTAATTTCTTTCTCCTCTTGTTTATCCTTTGGGTAGAGGAATGCTACTGATTTGTTTGAGTTAATTTTACATCCAGCCACTTTGCTGAAGTTGTTTATCAGCTTGAGGAGTTCTCTGGTGGAAGTCTTGGAGTTGCTTAAGTATACTATCATATCATCTGCCAATAGTGATGTTTTGACATCTTCATTTCCAATTTGTATATCTTTGACCTCCTTTTGCTGCCTGATTGCTGTGCCTAGGACTTCAAGTACTATATTGAATAAATAGGGAGAGAGTATGCAGCTTTGTCTGGTTCCTGATTTTAGTGGGATTGCTTCAAGTTTCTCTCCATTTAACTTGATGTTGGCTACCGGTTTGCAGTATACTGCTTTCACTATGTTTAGGTATGACTCTTGGATTCCCCATCTCTCCAAGACTTTTATCATGAGGGGATGCTGGATTTTGTCAAAAGCCTTTTCACCATCTAATGAAATGACCATGTGTTTTTTTTTCCTTTAGTTTGTTTATATACTGGATTACATTGGCAGATTTCCATATATTGATCCATCCCTGTATCCCTGGGTTGAAACCTACCTAATTGTGGTGACTTATAGTTTTGATGCATTCTTGGATTCGGTTGGCCAGAATTTTGTTCAATCATTTTGCATCAATGTTCACGAGGGAGATAGGTCTGAAGTTCTCCTTCCTGTGTCCTTAATGCCTGCTGGAGAATCCTCTGAGTATATGCCCAGGAGTGGCATATTAAGACCCCCAAAAACCGAGGGTACCCCAGCACACCATGCCTCAGAAGGCAACCCCCAAATCACTTGCCCCATTTGTCAATTCTTGAGCTTAGAGCATAAACTATTGGTGTTCTGTTCAGTAAACTTTCCCCATGCCCAAGTACTCAAGTGTTGTGTCCAGTTTCTTTTTTACTAGTTTCAGTGTGTCTGGTTTTATGTGGAGGCCCTTGATCCACTTGGACTTGAGCTTAGTACAAGGAGATAAGAATGGATCAATTTGCATTCTTCTGCATGTTAGCCACCAGTTGTATCAGCACAATTTGTTGAAAAGGCTTTTTTTCCACTGGATGGTTGTAGCTTCTTTATCAAAGATAAAGTGACCATAGCTGTGTGGGTTCATTTCTGGGTCTTCACTTCTATTCCATTGATCTACCTGCCTGTCACTGTACCAATACCATGCAGTTTTTTAACACTATTCCTCTGTAGTATTGCTTGAAATCAGGGATACTGATTCCCCCAGAAATTCTTTTTACTGTTGAGAATAGTTTTAGCTATCCTAGGTGTTTTACTATTCCAGATGAATTTGAGAATTGCTCTTTCTAACTCTATGAAGAATTGAGTTGAGATTTTGATGGGGATTGCATTGAATTGTATATTGCTTTCAGCAAGATGGCCATTTTTAGTATATTAATCCTGCCAATCCACAAGCATGGGAGATCTTTCCATCTTCTGAGGTCTTCTTCAATTTCTTTCCTCAGAGACTTGAAGTTCTTATCATACATATCTTTCACTTGTTTGCTTTAGAGTCATACCAATATACTTTATATTGTTTGTGACTATTGTGTCATTTCCATAATTTCTTTCTGTCTGTTTATCCTTTGAGTATAGGAAGGCTACTGATTGAGTTAATTTGATAATAGGCCACTTTGCGGAAGTTGTTTTTCAGCTGTAGGAGTTCTCAGGTGGAGGTTTTTAGGTCACTTAAGTATACTATCATATCATCTAAAAATACTGATCATTTGACTTCTTTCTTTCCCATTTATATGCCTTTGATCTCCTTTTGTTGTCTAATTTCTCTAACTCGAACTTCAAGTACTATAATGAGAAGATAGGAAGAGAGGGGCAGCCTTGTCTAGTCCCTAATTTTAGTGGGATTGCTTCAAATTTCTCTCCATTTAGTTTGATGTTGGCTACTGGTTTGCTGTATATGGCTTTTACTATGTTTAGGTATGGGCCTTCAAATCCTGTTCTTTCCAAGACTTTTAATGTGAAAGGATGCTGAATTTTGTCAAATGTTTTCTCAGCATCTAATGAAATGGCCATGTTTTTTTCTTTGAGTTTATGTACTGGTTTACAATAATGGATTTTTGTATATTGAACCATCCCTACATCCCTGGGTGTATTAGTTTGGGTTCTCTAGAGTCACAGAATGTATGGATAGTCTTTATATAGTTAGGGAATTTGTCAATGACTTACAGTCTATAGTCCAACTCCCCAACAATGATCAGCAGTAGCTGTGGATGAAAGTCCAAGGATCTAGCAGTTTCTCAGTCCCACGAAGCAAGCAGGCAAGGATGAGTGAGAGAGCGTCTTCCTTCTTCCAAAGTCCTTATATATCTCAAAGGCTGTAGCCCAGATTAAAAGCTGTAGGTCTCCAACAGAGGGTGTGGCCCAGATTATTGGCGTGTGGGTCTCCAGCAGAGGGTGTGGCCCAGATTAAAGGCCTGTGCATCCATGCCTCTAATCCCAAATGATCTTGAACTCTGAGATCTCCTTGTCTTAGCCACTATGCTTCAAGGTCTCCATGCCAAGATCCAGGTCAGAAACTTATATTTCTGAGCCTCCAAATTAGGATCCTAGGTGAGCCTTCCAATTCTAGATTGTAGTTCATTCCAGATATAGTCAAGTTGACAACCAGGAATAGCCACTACACTGGGATAAAGCCTACTTGATCGTGCTGAATGCTCATTTTGATGTGTTCTTGAATTCGGTTTGCAAAAATTTTATTTAGTATTTTTGCATCGATATTCATGAGGGAAATTGGTCTCTGTGCCCTTTGGTTGGTCTGGCTAGAGGTTTATCTATCATGTTGATTTTTTCTAAGAACCAGATTCTGGTTTTGTTGATTCTTTGTATAGTTCTTTTTGTTTCTACTTGGTTGATTTCAGCCCTGGGTTTGATGATTTCATTGCATTCATATTTATAGTAGAGAGAAGCTGGAAAGAACCCAGATGTCCCTAAATGAAGGAATGGATACAGAAAATGTGGTATATTTACCCAAAGGAATACTACTCAGCTATTAAAAACAACGAATTCATGAAATTCTTAGACAAACAAATGGTATTAGAAAATATCATCCTGAGTGAGGTAACCCAATCACAAAAGAACACAAATGGTATGCACTCACAGATTAGTGGATATTAGCCCAGAAGCTTGGAATATCCAAGAAACAATTCACATATCAAATGATGCTCAAGAAGAAGAAAGAACAGGGGAAAAGTTCCTGAACAGATCACCAATAGCGTATGCTCTGAGATCAAGAATTGACATATGGGAGCTCATAAAATTACAAAGTTTCTGTAAGTCAAAGGACACCATCAAAAGGACAAATCGACAACCAACAAATTGGGAAAAGATCTTCACCAACCCTACATCAGATAGAGGGCTAATATCCAATATATACAAAGAACTCAAGAAGTTAGACCCCAGAAAACCAATTAAGTCTATTAAAAAATGGGGTACAGAGTTAAGCAAAGAATTTTCACCTGAAGAACTTCAGATGGCTGAGAAGCATCTTAAAAAATGCTCAACTTCATTAGTCATTAGGGAAATGCAAATCAAAACAACCCTGAGACTTCACCTTACACCAGTCAGAATGGCTAAGATTAAAAATTCAGGAGACAGCAGTTGTTGGCTAGGATGTGGAAAAAGAGGAACACTCCTCCACTGCTGGTGGGGTTGCAAATTGGTACAACCACTCTGGAAATCAGTCTGGTGGTTCCTCAGAAAACTGGGCACGCCACTTCTGGAAGATCCTGCTATACCACTCCTGGGCATATACCCGGAGGATTCCCCAGCATGTAATAAGGATACATGCTCCACCATGTTCAAAGCAGACCTATTTATAATAGCCAGAAGCTGGAAAGAACCTAGGTATCCCTCAACCGAAGAATGGATGCAAAAAATGTGGTATATACACAATGGAGTACTATTCAGCCATTAGAAACAATGAATTCATGAAATTCTTAGGCAAATGGATAGAGCAGGAGAACATCATACTAAATGAGGTAACCCAGTCTCAAAAGATAAATCATGGTATGCACTCACTAATAAGTGGATATTAACCTAGAAAACTAGAATACCCAAAACATAATCCACACATCAATTGAGGTACGAGAAGAACGGAGGAGTGGCCCCTGGTTCTGTAAAGTCTCAGTGTAGCAGTATAGGGCAAAACCAGAACAGGGAAGTGGGAAGGTGTGGGTGGGAGAACAGGGGGAGGGAAGGGGGCTTATGGGACTTTTGGGGAGTGGGGCTCCAGAAAAGGGGAAATCATTTGAAATGTAAATAAATAATATATCCAATAAAAAAAAGAAGGAAGAACAATGTATCGATACTCTGGTCCTTCTTTGAAGGGGGAACAAAATTCCCACAGAAGGTGATACAGAGACAGTGTGGAACAGAACCTTAGGGAAGGACCATCCAGCAAATACCTCATCTAGTGATCCATCCCATATACAATTACAAAACCCAGACACTATTATTGATTCCCACAAGAACTTGCTGACCAGAGCTGGATATAGCTGTCACCTAGGAGGCTCTGCTAGTGCATGACAAATACAGAGAGGAACACTCTCAGCCAGCCATTGAATTGAGCACAGGGTCCCCAATGGGGGAGCTAGAGAAAGGACCCAAAGGAGCTGAAGGATTTTGCAGCACCATAGAAGGAACAATAATATGACCCACCCAGTGCGGAGAAAGAGGAACACTCCTCCACTGCTGGTGGGGTTGCAAATTGGTACAACCACTCTGGAAAGCAGTCTGGCGGTTCCTCCGAAAACTGGGCACCTCACTTCCAGAAGATCCTGCTATACCACTCCTGGGCATATACCCAGAGGATTCCCCACCATGTAATAAGGATACATGCTCTACTATATTCATAGCAGCCCTATTTATAATTGCCAGATGCTGGAAAGAACCCAGGTATCCCTCAACAGAAGAGTGGATACAAAAAATGTGGTATATCTACACAATGGAGTACTATTCAGCCATTAGAAACAATGAATTCATGAAATTCTTAGGCAAATGGATGGAGCTAGAGAACATCATACTAAGTGAGGTAACCCAGACTCAAAAGGTGAATCATGGTATGCACTCACTAATAAGTGGATATTAACCTAGAAAACTGGAATACCCAAAACATAATCCACACATCAAATGAGATACAAGAAGAAAGCAGGAGTGGTCCCTGGTTCTGGAAAGACTCAGTGAAACAGTATTTGGCAAAACCAGAACGGGGAACTGGGAAGGGTGGGAGGGAGGACAGGGGAAGAGAAGGGGGCTTACGGGACTTTCGGGGAGTGGGGGGGGGGCTAGAAAAGGGGAAATCATTTGAAATGTAAATAAATTATATCGAATAAAAAAAAATGAAAAAAAAAATATGACCCACCCAGTACTCCCAGAGCACCCAGAGAAAAAACCCTCAACCAGAGAGTACACATGGTGTTACCCACAGCTCTAGACACATAGGCAGTAGAGGATGGCCTTCTTGTGACATCAAAGGGAGGTCCTGGAAAGGCTCAATGAGGCAGTGTGGGGGAATGCTGTGATAGGAAAACAGGAGAGGGTTGATTGGGGAACAGGGGGAGGGGAGATGGGTTATGAGACTTTCGGAGGGGGGGTGACCAGGAATGGGGGCAACATTTGCAATGTAAATGAAGAATATATCTAATAAAAATAAAAACAAAAACATAAAGAAGAAGTGCATCTCACAAAATCCAAGCATGTTTTTTACATATAAATAGACCATCACTTCTTTGTGATTCTGGCAAAGAAAAGAAATAAGATCCTTTTTCTGTAGCCTTCAAGGCCCCAAGGAAATTGATAAAAATGCAGCCTGAAAAGCCAAGATGGATGGCAAATTATATGGGTAATAGGGAAACAGTTTAAGTTCTGTCTACTAATGTTTATAAAGGTTAAATTAGATAATCACTACTGAACTGTGACACTAAATTCTTGTATATTTTGAATTTCATTTAATATTAGACAATTCAATTAAGGATGTGAGAGTATAACAATCATAGAAAATGCTAGGGTAACAAGAAGAGTTGGGTACTTCCAAATTGACCTGAAATAATGTTAATACAAGAGCTCATCATTTGCAATATCCTCTATTCAAAACCATATTTCAATAATAAATTCTCACGTTCCCTAAAATACTACACAGGAAGTTCTCAACCTGTGAGTCAGGATTCCATGACAGGTGTGTCTAATAACCTTTCACAGGGTTTTTCTAGAATAAGAGCATAGGAAAACACAGGTATTTGCATTATGATTCATAGCAGTACCAATGTTCCAGTTGTAAAGTAGTTAAAAAATAATGTTATGATTGTGGGTCAATAGCACATGAGGAATTGGATTAAAGGGTCTCAGCAGTATGAATGTCGAGAATCACTGCACTACACAGTTCCAAACAAATTATCTTTTGTTATGTGAGATCTAATGTACTCTAATAATCATTCTTAAAGACAAAATGTAACTTATTTGATATAGTGCACTAACATACTTTGGAATTAGTAGATTCCAAAATGAATTGTAAATGCTTGCTAATATTTGATCTGCCACACATGATCATTTAAACTTTACATTAACACAGTCATTTTGTTCTTAAAATCTTTTCTGAGTAATTATTTATGAAGGCTATGTTTAATATAATAATGTTAATTGGAAAGTGGTGATAATAATTAAATAACTCATCTAAGAAGCTATTTATAAACTGCTGTTACTTCCTTACACTGATTAAATCATTCAAATTATTAGGTGTACAGAATGCTTAAAATAGGGAATTTGACATTATTGGAGAATAATCCTAGCTGAATGCAAAACAATAAAATGTAAAATGAAAATATTAATATGCTAATTTGCTAACTGTTACAAATGTAAGGAATTAAAGAGAAAATAAAATAAAGAGATTTTCCTGGCCCCCCACAAGGGAAAATAAAATCACATGTCACAAAGTCAGACATTAACTTGTCAAATAATCCTATATTCTTGATGATTGAATTTTTGAAATACAGAAATAACTGTCTTGCTCTGTTATTGTAAGAATCAAATTAATAATAGATGTAAAAGCACCTTTACAAACTTAAAGTATCATATTTTTAGAACATATAATTGCTTCAAAAATGTTTCACTAATGTAGTTGATGTTACCATATCATAACACAGTACATTCAAAATCAATGAAAATAAACTAATATTCATATTTAAAGATTTTGTAATAAATTATATGACAATTATGAAAAATGAATTATTTAAAATTATTATCATGATAAATATGAAAATGGCGATTTAATTAAATGTATAGGAGAAAACACCTGTTCATTCAACTCATATGTTTTAAAAATTATGTTCACATAATTAATGTATATATATATATATATATATATATATATGTATGTATATATACATACTATAAATTAGATTTCACAGAACTTAGTATTCCTGTTAAAAATGTGCGGGTTTTACAATTCTGTTAAAAATCATCTTAAACACAGGAAACACACTGACATCAGCCTAAAATTAACCAGTTTCACTGAATAAATTATAGTAAAGATAATGATAGCTATGCTTGGACTTTAAAACAAAAACAAAAATCAAAATCCTAATAAAGAGAGATTGCCATCTTCAATAAAAAGAACAACAAAGAAACCTAATCTATTTTTAGTTTTAGTAGGTGGAAACAATTTAACTCCAGGGAAGAGTTATCAAGATTAAAGATGGCTATTGCACATTTATTTGTGCATGTTTAATTGAAGCATAGAGAACTGGCATACTTTCAAGCTGTTAATCACAGATTTCTAAATGCATATTAGCTAATGGATGTATAAAATTATGCTTATCTTGTCTTAGATAAATGTCTAATTAAAAATCTTTTGAGGGAGGAAAAATCTTCACAGCATTAAAGAAAAAAGAGAAAAAGAATATCATGTGAAACCATATGTAATTTTAGATGGAGAAATGGGAATTTTTTTTCACATTTGAGTAGTTTGCTGTGTGTTACATATCTAGGGTTTTCAGACAAGAGTTTTAAATATGTGTGCAAGCAGCATAAAAAAGCCACAACTGAATTGCAAAGACAAATTTTGTTTATCTATGTCTCTACTAAAGCCTACTGCTACTTGAAAAAATTAAATTCATTTCTCATATAGTAAGATACTACATTTTCTGATGAAATCCACATGCCACAATCTCCAAACTGTTCTGCAACCTAAATTAATCAAAATTTAAGTCTTCAAATAACTCCCTTTTATTAGATATTTTCTTTAATTACATTTCTAATGTTATCCCCTTTCTTCTTTCTCTTATGAAAACCCCCTATCCCATCCCCCCTCCCCCTACTCACTAACATATCCATGCCCCCTTCCCTGGCCTGGCATTCTCCTACCCTGGGATATCCAGCCTTCTAAGGAACAAGGGCCTCTCCTCCCATTTGATGTCAACAAGGTCATCCTCTACTACCTATGCGGCTGGAGCCATGAGTCCCTCCATATATACTCTTTGGTTGGTGGTTTAGTTCCTGGGAGCCCTGGGGAGTCTGGTTGGTTGATATTGTTGTTCTTTCTATGGGGTTGCAAACTCCTTCAGCTCTTTCAGTTCTTTCCCTCACTCTTCCATTGAGGACCCCATGCTCAGGAACCCCTGTTTAGTTTTTTGTTCTTATACCCACAGATAAAGGTATTTCTCACCCTTTATCAAGGAAACTCTTCCTCACAAGAGCAGAAGACCACTCCAGAAAACAACTCATAAAAATGCAGAGTTATGGAATCCAGTCCTATATAAATGAATAACTATCAAAAGCTCTCAGACACCAAAGGCTCAGGGATCATTGAGGAAGACAGGTAGAAAGACATGTAGGAGTCAGAGGAGCAGGAAGTTGGGTGTGAGACTGCATAGCTTAGTAATATCATCAATCACACCCATAATCTTTCACCAACATGGCTAGTCGAATGTGAGCTGAAGGAGGAGGACACCAGGTAACATGCCTAAATGGATGGTGAAGAAACCCAGACAGCCTCAACTCTATGCAAAGAACTCTGACAACTGAGGACACTTGGGAGCAGAAGTGATCATCTTCCTCAGGGAGGGGAAAACCAATTGGTGTGATTATATTTTAATTTAAAAAAATGAAAAACAAAATTTAAAAATAAAATAACTTGTGAGGTAGGAGAAGGTCAGTGACTAGGTTAAGCACAAAGGGTGGGCTCTGTGTAATTTACTTCTGTATGCTAACTTAAGATAATTGTATCTCTTACTGAGTATATATATTCTCACTGTTAGGAAATGTAAAATACACAAGGTTGCTGAGTTAAGTGTTTATTTTCATTTTTAAAAAATCATTCATGAGCAAGATGATTATATTTTCCTTGATTGCTGTTTAATATAATAATTCCATTCTAAAAGAAGACATTTGTGGGGCAAAAGAAGTTATTCATGCATTCACTTGGCTTGTAAGGCTATGAAGGTGATCGTGGATAGATGTTCTATTTCCTGTAAATGCACATTTAGTTCTGAAGTGTATAAATTAATGACATGTGATTTAAATGATGTTCTGCTTCTGAAAGATTACTGAAATATAAACTCAGTTTCAAAACAAACATTAAAATCAAATGATTCTCTTAACTCAAATATTAGATTCTGGGTTATTCACTTATGTGGTAGTTAACTCAACTGTAAAATAATATTTTATGTTCTTTTCTAGAACTCTGTATTTCTTAAAATATTTCAATTTACTAAAAGTTAATGCTGCAAGTATCGGGATAAAATGAAAAGAACTCTTTTATGGATTATTCCTTGATGTTAGCCCACAGAAATTTGTCATCCAAGTACATAAGCATGAAAGAACCATGGCTATGTAAAGTGGGTCAGGGATATTCATTTGGTTAAATGATTTTCCACATAAACAAGTGTTGTAGTTTTCTGCCAAGAAAATGTACTCTGAAAGTTGGAAAGCAACTTAAGGATTCTTATATTTCCCTGTGGGCTGAATTTAGGACAGAAGAATAAGGGAGGGTAGGAAAAAAAGGGAGAGAGGATGGATTTGAGAAGCAAGTAAAATTTTACGAAGAGATAAATTTCCCTGAAACTGTGACATTAGATGAGAACAATATTATTTCCTAAATTGTAGAACAAGAAACAAAACGTCATGGCACTTTGTGGGTTGGGGTATATATGAACTGGTGACATTTGTCCAGAAACTCAGGTTGGCTATTACTTCTTAGCTTCTAAGCTTACACGGAACTTGTAAATTTTTCATTAAAAACTCTATTTGCTATATTTATTCTAATGTGATTCAAGGTACATTTATTTCTCCCTCTCTGAACACATGATAAAAATCATGTGAAGTCAGAACACCTGGGTTCAAACAATAGTGCCTTTCTGGACACTCTGGGAAATCTCATTAAAGTTCTCAATATTTCCTAGCAACTAAAACTGAGAAAATGTTTCAAAGTTGAAATTAGAGAAATTTATATTATTTTGTTTTAGCTATATCTTATAGATTAATTTTAAATAAAAATAGTACTTTATGAGGAAATGTAAACTTAAAGTAATCCTATTTGGACTTAACTCTAACTCAAGCATTGGATGTATATTTGAAAACATTGGAAACTCTGAATTGTAAATAATATCAGACAGACTGTAGCGAAAATACAAAATGTAAAGGGAAAAAAAACCTCAGCTTCAAGTTTATTTTTCCCTTCTTTACTTACATGTTTGACTGCCAGACAAGCCACATTGGGGGATTATGATGCAAAAAATGAAAAATAAAGAGAGAAGCCAAATTTTTAAAAGAGAAAAAAAACTCCTCAAATTGCAGCAAAATGAAAAGTGAGCTTTAAGCCAGTGACTGGAAATGGCTGGATTTCTTTTTCCCTTCTTTCTTTTATTACTATTTTCCTTCCTTCTTCTGAGGCCAAGATCCACTGCTCAACCACACTGCCGTTTGGTAGTAATTGTCTCTGGATGAAATAACCAGAAAAAAGGGGGGAGGGGAGGCATATATACTGGAAAGAACTTCAAAGCAATCTCCTTGAATTTGTGTTTCTTCCTTGTTTGTTTTGTTTTCTGTCTCTCTGCTCTCTTGATTTTCTCCCTGAGCCAAAGATGATTCACCATAAACTGCAAACATGCAGGTGGTTGAAGTGGAAGGAACTTTCTTTAGCCAGAAAAGAAAAAAAAAGGAGGGGCATTGAAACTGCATGACCTGAGAGAAATCTGAGAGATGGGAAACTGGAAACGTGGCTCTCCACATTTATGCATAAACTGATAAAAATTCCAGACTCACCATCTTGGTGTGCCTGTGTGGAAGACATCTAAGGAAGCAGAGCAAGGATTGTCTATTTGGATATATTTTACTCAATACTTTATATCCTATATTTTTCCCAAAAGAGAAATACGATGAAAGAAACATGGAGCCATTGACTGGGTTAGATCACATAGGGTAAACTGATTGCTCAAAGACAGACAAATTTCTCATAAATATTTTAATAAGGTTGAGAATAACAAAATATAAAATTGGTAATGCCCTTAGTTAGACTGGTGAGATGACTAAGTAGTTAAAAGCACAGGCAGATCCTATGAGATAGACAAATAGAAGCACACAAATAATCATATAAATAACAATTACAAATAATAATATTTTAGCAATATCCATTGCAGCATAAACATTAATAAGGTAAACAATTTGACCAACTTATAAATGAAAGAAAAAAATCAAACTTCATCTGCAAGATGTTACAATTATTATACAAAAGGTTAAAGCAGCCAATATAACTTTCTTCTATGATGTCTTTTGAAACTAGTATTACTGTCAGAAAAAATAAAAATAAATCAATTTGAAATTTTCAAGTAAAATATTGGATGTCTGAAATAAATTTAGGTAAATAAATTCATGATTAAATTAGAGATTATTACTACAAGAAAAGGAAACAAAAGGAATAAATAATCTAAGACCAGCAAATCAAGAAGGCTGAAATAACACACCACTAAAACAAAATAACAGGAATCAACAAAACTGCTCATAGACAACTCACCATATATACTCTCATTTTCCAATTAAAAAGACATACACTGACAGATCGGATTAAAAGCAGAATTCATACTCCTGTTGCATCCATGAAATATACCTTAACATCAATGACAAATGTCACCTCATGATAAAAGGATGGATATGATATTTCAAGCAAATATACCCAAGAAGCAGGCCAAGGTCACCATTTTATCATCTGACTTCAAAACAAAATTAATCAGAAGAGATTGTGAAAGACAATAAGTAATTATGAAAGGATCCACCGAGAGGATATTGCAGTTCTAAACATCCATGTACCAAACACAAAGGCACCTAAAGTTATAAATGAAACATTGCCATGTATCTAAGATCACTTAATACCCTCCATCTTATCTTACCATCACAGACTTCACAAAAAAAGAAACAAACAAACAAATACAAAAGAAATCTTACAAACTCATAGAAATTTAATAACTCACTGATGAATGAAAAATTGGTCAACACAGAAATTTGGAAAGACATTAAAATATTCCAGAATTTAATAAAAATGAGAACACAACATACAAAAGCATATAAGGAACAATGAAGGTATTTCTAAGACACAACTTCATAATACTATGTGTTTACATAATAAACGGAGAGAAAATAGAACATAAGGACATACTTTAAAAGAGGAGTAGATGGCAGGAAATATTCAAACTCATGGCAGAAATCAACCAACTAGGAACAAAGAGAACATTAGAAAGAATCAACCAAACCAGAAGCTTGTTCTTTGAGAGAATCAACAAGTTAGATAAACCCCTAGCCAAACTAAATAAAGGGCCTAGAGGCAGTTTCCAAATAAATGAAATTAGAAATGAAAAAGGGAAACATAAAAACAGACATGGAGGAAATTATAAAAAATCATCAGATCGTATGATAAACATTTATATTCAACAAAACTGAAAAACCTAGATGAAACGGATGATTTTCTCAACAGCTATCATACACCAAAGATAAATCAAGTGCTTTTAAACTCTCTAAACAGGCCTATATATACTATGGAAATAGAAATCATAAAAAAAAAAAAAAAAGCCGAGAACCACAGAACCAGATGGTTTTAGTTCAGAGTTCTAGCACACCTTCAAATAAGAGATAATACCAACACTCCTCAAACTATTCCATAAAATAGAAACAGAAGGAACATTACTTAATTCATTTTATGAAGCCACAGTTACTCTGACACTAAACCACACAAAGTCCCAACAAAGAAAGAGAACTTAAACCAATTTTGCTTGTGAATATCGATGCAAAAATACTCAATAAAATTCTTGCAAACTGAATCCGAGAACACAGTAAACCATCATTCAAAATGATCAAGTAGGTTTCATCCCAGGGATGCAGGAATGGTTCAATGTATGAAAATTTCACTATATAAACAAACTCAAAGAAAAAAATCACATGATCATCTTATCTGATGCTGAAAAAGCATTTGATAAAATACAACTTTTATGTTAAAAGTATTACAGAGATCATGAATTCAAGGACCAAACCTAAACAATAATGGCAATATACAGCAAACTAACACCCAATAATAAATTAAATGGAGAGATACTTGAAGCAATCCCACTAAAATTAAGGATTAGGCAATGTTGCATACTCTCTCTTTATCTATTCAATATAGTATGGGAAGTTCTAACTACTGCAATAACAAACCAAAAGAAGATCAAGGGGATACAAATTGGCAAAGAAGAAGTCAAGGTATCACTATTTGCCAATGATATGAAAATATGCCTAAGGCTTCCCAATAATTCTACCAGAGAACTTCTATAGCTGATAAACAACTTTAGCAAAGTCGATGGATATAAAATTAACTCAAACAAATCATTAGCCTTCCTCTACACAAGGATGAATGGGCTGAGAAAGAAATTAAGGAAACAATACCCTTCACAATAGTCACACATAATATAGAATATCTTGTTGTATATCTAACCAAACAAGTAAAAGATCTGCATGAGTAGAACTTTAAAGAAATTGAAGAAATCAGAAAACAGAAAGACCTCCCATGCTCATAAATGGGTAGATTACCATAGTAAAAAATATCCACCCTACCAAAAGTTAAATTCTTTTTTAAGGCCATATTTACCCTAATACATTAACCTAACAAAGAAAAGCAATTACAGGCAAACTTATCTTCTCAACATAAATGCAAAATTTCTCAATAAAATCCTTGCAAATTAAATCTAAGAATGCATCAATAAGATTATCTGTCAAAAATTCAGGGATTATTCAATATACACATACAAATAAATTTAATCCACTAAAAATAAACTGAACAAAATAGTATGTGATTATCTCACTAATGCAGAAATATTTTTAACAAAATCCAACACTCCTCATTGATAAAACGTCTGGAAAGACTAGAGATACAAGGGATATGCTTCATTATAACAGAGATAAGTTTACAGCAAACCAACTTAAATGTAGAGAACCTCAAAACATTTCCATTAATATTTAACATAGTGGAGGCTTGATGACCCAGTATAGGGGATGGCAGGGTGCTGAGGTAGGAGGGGGTAGATGGGTAGGGAAGCACCTCATAAAAGCAGGAGGAATGGGAGAAGGAACAGGAAGTTTACATGAGAAGGGGGATAACATTTGAAATGCAAATAAATACACAAACAAATAAATAAATAAATAACCAATAACAAAAAATTGAAAGTATAATTTTCGGCTTTCTATGTAATCACAGATATAAAAACACAAACAGGAGAGCTAAAAACAATTCTGATTAATCAAAGAACTGTCAAATATTCCCTTCCCTGAACTCAGTTGTACTCCAGAACTATAGTAATAAAAACAGCATTGTAGGGACATAAAAACAGACATACTTATCAGAGAAATAGAATTGAAAAGACAGAGATTAATCCATTCACGTTTTTCTTTTTTTATTTTTCTTTCTTTTTGGATTTTTATTATTAATTAATTAATTAATTAATTCATGTATTATTTTGCCAACGAAGCCAGAAATAAATACTGGGAAAGCCTGCATCTTCATCAATTGGTGCTGTAACTGTATGGCTTTACATAGAAGGATCTAAATAAAGTCATGGCTATTACCCTGCAGAAAACTCAATTCCAAATGGATAAAAGACCTCAAGATCGACCAGAAAAAGACTTTCTGTATAGAACAGTGATAACACAGTGACAACAAACAACAATCAATAAGTGGGACCTAATAAAACTGAAAGGCTTTTCTATGGAACAGGATACCATCATTCAGACAAAGCAACAGGCTGCAGAATAGATAAAAAGAATTTTACCAACTATGCATCTGCTAAATGGCTAATATCTAAAACCTATTAAAAATAAAAAATTATATCAATAAAACTCATTAAAATGGAATGCAGAATTAAACAGTTCATAAAAGATGAAACAAAATCATAGAAAACAGATAAAGAAACATTCAACATCTTTAGTTAGAAAATAAATGCAAACCAAAACTGCTTTGAAATTCCACCTTACTCCAGTCAGAATGGCCAAAATCAATAAAACAAGTGATAACTCATTTTGATGTAGATATGGAGTAAGGGGGTACATTCATGCATGGCTATTGGAAAACCAAACTTGTACAGCCACTGTAGCATTCAATATTACATTTCTTTGGAAAGTTTGGAATCCCTCTACCTCCAGATCCAGCTATAAAACCTTTATAAAATAATAATATCAAAAAATTTTAATAATATTCCATCAGTGTATAATCTGTGTTAAGATACCTTATATAATTATTCTCACACTGTAACACAAATCATATTTCTGCCACTTTATCTTATTTTATCAACAACATTGCTTTTGTTGCTGCCGTCAGTTAATTTTTTAATGGCTGATTGCTTGATCTTGCAGATTTGTTACAAATTGAAACTATTTTCATAATATTGAACCTTTCAGTGGATCATTTTCTAAAGTTTTATTATAGTAACTCTCTCTGAATATATACTTGTTGGGTTCTTTTGATTTGGTTTTATAGGACATATTTTCTATATTTGAAATGCTGAAGGAAAGACTAGATTAGATTTTACATAGGCTAAAAGCTTGCAGGCCTAGACCAAGGGATATTTAGAATAGAGAAAGTAATGTGCATTTAGCCCATTTGCACAGTTTAGATATGGCTTTCATCTTATCCTGAGATAACTGAAATCCCTCCCCTCTTGGCATTATTGGACTCCTTAATAACATACTTTAGAAATAAACTAAAAAGGAAACTAACATATTGTTTTCATAGTTTTATGATAAAAATAATATGGCACACAAGTTTAAAATCTTAGTAGCTTCCACGAGTAAAATAGAGTAGAGAAAAACAGAAATGCATGTAGATTAAAGCAGATGTTGATAAGCAGCTACATAGCAAAAACAAAGGTGACTTCATTGAAGGAAGAGAAATGTTGTGAATGTAGGGCAGTGCATACTTAGCCTTTAGCCAATACCTGAAGAATAAAAAACATGCTTTCAATTTGTGAAGAGGGGCATAGAAAAGTGGGGCAATAAGAGGAGTTGGATGGAGAGTGCTTATGAGGTGCTAGAGGGAGGAAAGTAAAGGTGGAAAGTGTATTAATATTTTGGTTAGAGGAATATAAAGCATATTTTAAGAGAAAGAAATGAAAGTTATTATTTTGTCAGACCTATTTTGGACAAATTGATGTGACTAAATGGGAGCAGCTCTATAGTTTAGCCTGGTGGAAGCTTCTGCAAGTGTTTGTATTTCAAAGGTGCTTCTGGAAAGGAAAAGTACATTTTCAAAGTAAAGGAACAATTATCCCTCTATTTTCTATTCAGGTAGCTTGGAATGCTAGGTCCCTACAGAAGTTGCAAGTGTAACTTGAATAACACAAATAAACAGTAATCTTTTAATATGGTAATATAAATTCAAAGATATGGAAAAAGTAATGCTCACATTTCTTGTGCTTCTAAGGCAACATTATCTTTAGTAGCCTACTGTAGAACTATCACACACTAATATATACCAAATACCAATAATTTAAAAATGATGTTGGACTTGTCTGTTTGATTCTTATTCCCTTAAATAAAAGAATTTAGGAAGAGCGGGTAGCTGATGATTTTAAGAGGTGATGGTAAGCTGTAAATTATGGCAGCTGCATGGAAGAAGAAGATGGAACAGAGAAAGAGAAAAGGCCATGCTTTTGAATTAAGATGGCATAGAGGTCAACTGCATTGTGGGCAAGCGGCCACATCTCAAGAAGAAGTTAAGAGAGTACAGTCCAAAGTGTAAGGGAAACTATGCATAGAAGAAGGGGTGAGGGAAGCAAAGTTAAGCAGAAAACTAAGCAAATTAAAAAAAAAAAAAACATCATGGTTGCTCCTCTGTAAGCAACTGCAAAGAGTATAGGTATTCTATTTAGCATGACTGAAGTTTCTGAAGGGTGGTCCCTTGGGTAGGTAATTGACTGAGCAAAGGACTGAACCAATGATAAAAAGAGAATCTTAGAGAGCCAACCTACAAATAGTACTGTAACTATTTCAGAGCCCTGCTGCATTGAACACAGAGCATTAAAAAAGAATGAAAGTTTAGGAGACATATCAGAATCCAAAGATAGTAAATCATTTTATGTGTTGAAGTAGATGCCACTTGAGTTATTTTTGTTTCTTTGTATTATTTAAAAAGATGAAGAAATATACTTGTATCAATATTTCTTTTTAATTTTTATTGAAAATCCATTTCCAAAAAGAGAGGGATCAAGAGGCAGCAGCGAGAAAGGACAAAATAAGATATGACAAAACAAGAGAAAAGTTATCAAATAGAATCAAAACAAGACAACCAAGTAGGAAGAAAGAGTTTCTCAAGAGCAGGTAAAAGAGTCAGAAACACACTACTCCCTCTGTTAGGAGACTTACAAGAACACCAAGCTAATAGCTATCACATATGCACAAAGGACCTGGTGCAAGCCCCAGCAGCCCCATATGCCTGCCAGTTTCTGTGAGCCCTGCCTAGTTGTTTCAGTGGGCTGTGTTTTCCTGATGTACTGCACCACCTCTGACTCCTACAATTATTTCCTCCTTTTCTTTCAATGGGATTCCTGAGATCTGAAGTGAAGGACCCAATGGAGAATTCTAATGTAGATTGTCTGGCTTTTCATTTCTCTACCTGCTCCTGTATGCTTCCAGAGGAAGGTTCACTGACAAGACCTGGACAAATCACAGGTCTATGGGTATAAGAGAATATCATTAGGAATCATTCCACTGTTTTCTTTTAAATAACAGTCTTGTGTTATATTCTAGGTCTCTTGGAAACCAGTCAGTGTAGAACATGGGCTTCCTCTCTTTTTTTCATACTGATGTCCATACTGTTATAGAACATTGCACTGCAAGATAGATTAGTAAAACCTTTTGAGGACCTTCCCTAAGGTTTTTCACAATTGACCGTACTGACAGTCCTGCTCACATTCTATATGGGTACCCTTTTCTCCATTTTCCCAACATAAATTTTTAACTTTAATTATAGCCTTTCTTACTGTGACTTGGTCCTATTTCTTTTACTTATTTTTGTAGATCTATATTAGTTACTTTCAAATAATTATGAATTTAGCTCTCTGTGTTTATAATTTCTTGAAATGTTATGACAGGCTTTATACATGATATATTTCTACCTCTTTTATTGTGGTAATTGCTATGAACTATTTTGTTTAGTGCTGTTCTTGCAATAAAATTTGAGATGTTACAATTCAATTGTCATTTTGAAAATGATATTTCAATTTGCTGATTTATCACCTCCTTCAACTATTGATTTTTCAATAGTTAGTTGTTTACTTTCAATATATTTCACATTTTTTATTTCTAAGTATATTGTAGTTTTATAGAAGAGACATTATGGTGTTCTATTTGTTTAGGATGTAAAGAACTATTTTGCTCTCTGTCCTATTACCAAGAATATATTATATGGCCAGGCGGTGTGGTGCACGCCTTTAATCCTAGCACTTGGGAGGTAGAGGCAGGCTGATTTCTGAGTTCGAGGCCAGCCTGGTCTACAGAGTGAGTTCCAGGACAGCCAGGGCTTTACAGGGAAACCTGGTCTTGAAAAAGCCAAATCCAAAAAAAAAAAGAATATATTATATGGCCATGAGGAGAATGTATATTTTTTTAATTGAATACAAAGGATAAAATCTCACTCTACAGTTAAAGTTTTGGTTTTGAAGATGTGTCTGTTGCTTATTGAAATATATTGCTATTGAATCTAGAAGTTCATGTTTCCTCATTTGAATATTCTAATTTAAGTATATAATGTTTAGAATTTCTAAATTACTTGTTTAGTCAGCTCTTTTATTATCATGAAATGAACTTCTTTAGGTCATCTTTACTGCTTTTGATATACAGTCTGTTTTTGTTTAATTATGCATGTTTCTGTTTTTTAACATTCCACTTACGTAGAAAATATCACAAGAGCATTTTCAGTGCTTGAATTCTTAGGAGTAATAGACTGTCTTATAATTAACATAATTTTCTCTCATTTGACTTTACCATTTTATGTATATTAGTTGAACAATTTATTTCATTTGTATATACCTATATTATGTAAGATTTTACTGTAGCCTTTTTTATCTTACTGTAAAATAAATTATTTTTAATGTATGTTTAAGCAGTGAATTAATAGAGAGGCTGAATTTCTTTATCCTAGCTACTTCCTAATATCTAAACAGAGAGACTAAGATTTATTACCAAACGTTACCTCAATACTTGGGCAGTGTAGAACTATTTATTCTCTAACCTAATCTTGTTGCTTCTCTGTCATGATCCAAAATACTTGCAATTAGGGCTTCCATAGTCCAGCTGAACTCTAAAAGAAATCTTTCTTCCTCATCCTTTTTGGAGATATGCCTCCTGAGATTCTAACACCTCCTCTCCCCCTCCTTCTTCCCTTCTTCTTACTTTTCTTCCTCATTCTCTCCCTCCATCCCTCCCTTTCCCTCACCTCTCCTTCCCCTGAATGGCAGAACTACCCAATTGCTTCTTCTGTCTAGCCATTGGGTAATTAGCATATATTGAATTTATTGACAAGGGAGAGAATAAATAGTAAGAATTGTTTATACAAACTTGAAGCAGGAGATTTTTTGACATAAGCATTACAATGTTCTTTCTGGATTGAAACAAAATATGAGGACAGAGAAATCAGCATTTGAATAACACAAGGATAACCTTTACATTGTGCACAAAATCATTATACCTACACCTTACTTTTAAATTTTATTTTAATTATATTCTTTCATCTTTGTAAAGATATTTTATTGATTGTCAGTTTCATATCATACCACAATCCTACTAATCTCCCCTTTTCTTCATGATTATCCTTTGCCCTTGCAAATCCCTCAAAAGAAAATAACAACAAATAAAATATAAGTAAGCAAAACCAAACAAAAATACAAAAACACATAAGTTGGAGTGTGTCATAGTGTGTCCCACAGAATGCCCTTATAAACATACTTCTCTGCCTACAAGTCATTGGTCTTGTTTGAGGTCTGTGGTTTCTGCTACACCATTAACTCTGGATCCTCACTGTACTCTTCCTGGATATCCTTTTGTTGTCCAGTGTCGTATAGAATCTGAAGCTTTGGATCTGCAGGACTGGCACTTTCATATCCTCTAGTATTTCATAAATGAGGTAGATGATGTGGTGGGCCAAATCAAAGCCCTTGCTCTTACCATATCTCCTGTATCTGTACCACCAGGGCTATCTCTCCAACATTGTTCCAGCTAGCTCACCAAATGCTGAGAGGGGCTGGATAGCTTTCCCATTCTCACACACTTGAAGCTGGCTCACCCATGCCTTTGACTTAAAGGCCAGCTCTATGATGCTGCTCGGGAGTAGTTCAACTTACTGCTGCCAGTGAATGACAGGGCCAGCTCTCCCAATTTCTTGACCCTAGAACCAGCTCTCTTGACTGCCTCAGATGGCAGTAGGTGAAGGAATGGAGGGCATACCACCTGTACCCATGCCACCTCATGGTGAGACCAGGTCTCCTGTACTCATGCCCTCAGAGTTGGTACACCCATGTCCCTATCATGAGGAGCAGCTGTTCTAGTCTACCCAGAAGAGTTACAGAGTCTTCTTTCCAGAGTGTTCCAGCGAGTGAGGTGTGAGGATAGCTCTACACAGCCTTGGACTTCAATGTTGCTCCAATGCAGCACCTTAGACCGGTGACATCCACATGGACTTTGGTGGTAATATAAACCAAGCACATCAACATTAACCTCTGTTACTGCATGGCGATGGAACATTGCTCTGTTCAGCAGCATGGGTTGGGATTTCACCATGGCCTCGGGTGGCAAAGCCGGATACTCACAATAGGCTACTCCACTCTACCCTCGCATCTCCAGTTCCATCTCTCTTCATGACACTCAAAATGTTTTGCTTCTCTTTCTATCCCAACTTTCCACCACATATTTAAATATTGTAGTGGCTTCTTCTACGAGCATGCCACGAAGCTGGCCTATAGGCATCTTCTCCTCACAGGTCCCACCTTGCACTATTGGCTTCAGGCAGGCCTGTGAGTATCCTCTTCTCTCTCTCATGAATTATTTTATACATTTGTTCTCAATTATTCTAATGCTGCAATACTTGAATACAGTTCCTGGTGATATGGCAATCTCTAACTATAAAATTATTTTTGTTGCGACTTTAAAACTGCAATTCTGCTACTCTTATGAGTTGTAATGTAAATATCTATGTTTTGTCAAGGACTTAGGAAACATCTGTGAATAGGTAGTTTGACCTCCCCAAAGGGTAGTGACTCACAAATTGAGAACCACATTTTTTTTAAAGATTTACAATGTATTATTTCATATATTACACCCCAACCTCAGTTTCCCCTTCCTTTTCTCTCCCAGTCCCCCCTTACCTTCTCCACTGGATCCACTCCTCCTCTGTGATCCTTCAAAAAATGAGGATTGCCAGGGATATCAACCAAATATGGCAGAATAATTACAATAAAATTAGGCACTACCACCTGTACTAAAGCTAGACAAGGCAACCCAGTAGGAGAAAAAGGGTCCCCAAAGCAGGCAAAATCTTCAAAGACAGGCCTTGCTTCCCCTTTTAGGAGTTCCACAAGAAGAACAATCTACACAAATGTAACATATGTGCAGAGGGCTTAGGTCAGACCAGTACAGGTTCTTACAAGCTCAGAGCAGAATAGTATTAGGAAACCTTTCATTTAATTTTGGTTTTGGTTTAGTTTGGTTTGGGGTTTGTTCGTTTGACAGTCATGATTGGTTCTATCATAGGTCCTTGGGCTCTGTCTTCTAGTTCCTAGTCCAGGGACATCCACATAGCCTTTGGTCCTCCAGATAGTGACAGGTATGGGTTTCAAGCTGGAACAGTCATTGGTTGGTCATTCCCACAATTTCTGTGCCAACTTTACTCCAGCATATCTTGTAAGTAGGACAAATTGTAGGTCAAAGATTTTGTGGCTTGTTTGTTGCTACAGTCCATCCCCTGGATGTGTTGCCTGGTTAGGGTAGAGTACCATTTAGTTTCTATGATCCCCATTACTATGTGCCATAGTTAGTGTCACCCTCATAGATTCCTTGGATTTTCTATTACATTAGGTTTCTACCTCGCCTACAAACGTTCCCCAATACCAGTTTTCTCTGCCAGTACCCTGCTTTCATCCTCCTCCTACCTGCTTTCTCCTGTTCCTTTCCCCACCTGCCCCCAGTCCATCTTTGCCATGTATTCTATTTCCCCTTCCCAGAGAGAATCATGAGTCCCCACTTGAGCCCTTGTTGTTACTTAGCCTCTCTTGGTCTGTAGATTGTAGCATGGTTATCCTTTACTTTCTTACTAATAGCCACTTATAAGTGAGAAAATACTATGCTTCTATCATCTAACTCAAAATTATTTTTTTCTAAGAGAACCCCTGTTTTATGGTAAAGGATTTTACTGTGCAACTGCGTTTTGAATTCTTGTTGATTACCTTGTTTGTCTGTCCAGATTATTGGTTTGTCATTTACCACAAGACTAGAAAAACATAACAAAATATCTTTTGATTGTATTGGGATAGTTTAAAATGAAGGCAACCTATTAATAATTCATTATTAATGTTTTAATTAATTTGAACAATTCCTCATTTCTTATACAAATGTTATAGAGGAAGTCCTTTCTCTGCTCATTTCTAAAAGATGGGCTCTTCTGAATATGCTAATCTTACTTGGCAGATTCAATATGGCCTTTGTAATATGAAAAACACATTCTCTCATCTATTGCAACTTTTCTTCTGGGAAGTCTCCTGGAATTAGAACTGAGAGACATTTTCTTTCTTCTTTCTTTCTTTCTTTCTTTCTTTCTTTCTTTCTTTCTTTCTTTCTTTCTTTCTTTCTTTCTTTCTTTCTTTTTCTGTTTCTGCCCTCAGATCTTATCATTATATCTTGCTTATAATATATGTAAAGATATATTTGAGACCGTATTTTTCTTTTAACCAGATATTTGAATTATATTCCATGCTTGAGAAATTCTATTGTTTCAAATAAGTTTTTATACCTATGATATTCTCTAGTCCCTCATAAGCTCCAATAAACCAAATATTTACATTAGAAACATTCATACTTTTATTGAAAAAAGTCTTTTCATACAATATATGCTAAACATGTTTTTTCATCCTCTGACTCCCAGATACCTTCCATCTATCTACCTACCCTGCACACCCTTTTATTCTCTCTCTTTAAAGAGCTGATTTAACAGGGAAACAAATAAAAACTATATATACATATAAACACACAAATATGTTTTATATGCTGTTTAAAGTTTAATCTTATGTTATTCAAATGCTGAATTCTCTGCTTTCATATCTTGTTTCAATCTGGAAAAGACATTGTAATGTCTATACAAAGAATCTCCTGTCTTAAATTTGTGCAATTGTCCTTGCCATTTATTATCTGTCTTGTCAGTAAATGATGAATACCCAGTGGCTAGGTAGAGTAGAGAATAGGGTGGTATGTCTGTCAGAAGAGAAAAGAGAGGTAGGTGCAGAGAGGCAGATCAGTGTTGGAACTGGCACCATAAAGAGGGGTCTGAAATGCCAGATCAATAATAATATGTAAGTATCATGGGATGAAACTAGGAGGTAGACAGATTATCATAAGATGTAACGGTAGATCATTGAAGTGCTCAGCTATTAAGGTGAAGTTTTAAATAAATTTTATTTCTTCTGTATAGTAATTGTGGAATTGCATTAGATAAAATACAGCAGTCAGATTAATTCACTGTTACACTTATGAATAATTCATTTGTATTCATACACAAACACACATACTCACACAGAAGCACGCACACACACTCACAAACACAAACATAAACACCCCTGCGGTTCTGAATTCCTCAAAGTTTATTTCATTCTCTTTTATTATTTTTGTCTTTCTTTTTCTACAACTGTGTGTTTCCAGGCAATCTATCTTTTACTCAGGAGCTTTTATTGTTTTGTAGGTTGTGATGACTGGCTTTAAAAAAAAAATGGCTTCTGTCCAATTAAGTATCTCTTAGAATATTCAGTTGTTTTTTCTACTTTCTCTCAAACCTCACCAAACTTTTTAAAAAATCTATTTAAGTTTCCCTTCAAAAATTTTATATTTATATTTATATTTATATTATTATCACTATTATTATTATTATTTGACAGTTAAATGAAATCTTGGCTCTCTGATCATTCCTGATGCTTGCTTACAAGTCATACTATTTTAACATTTACCAAAAACAAAACAAAAGAAGAACAAAATCAACACAACAACAGCAACAACAACAAAATATATGTTATTCTTTGGAAGGAGGGACCTAGCTAGGGACCACTCATTTTTTTCTGGCTTTGTAGTCAATTCTATTTTATTAATATATGTAACTCTCAAAACAGGGTTGTTTCATGTATGATGTTTATATATTCTCATTTCACTAGCAGAATGCAATTACAACTCAGGTTTTCCTCAAAACTACTTTCAATGAGTTGTTCAAAGGGAAATGTAGAAGTATTTAGGATTGATCCATATGCTGTCTTTATAGTGATTGGAAGAATCAGCACAGAATTCTGTCTACCACCCTGGGGAGACACTTTTAAGGGACCATTCTCAATTTCCATTAACTATGTTTATGAGCAACAGTATTGTATTGTGTACGATTGTGAGCATGTAGCTCACCTACTACTGTTAAGGTCTTTAAAGAGACTGCTGCAACACACTACAAATTACATACGGAAAAATAGCAGTCAGGTAGTTGATTCCAGGACTATATTCAGAGAACCTTCCTGTAGACATTGATGTAGTAACTGGGCTGTAAGGATTTCCAAAATGTTCCATCACAATGTGAAATGAACTCAGTAGAATTTTGCAATATCGTATCTGGATATGCCACTTCCCTACTTTGAGCAAATCTAATTTTCCCATCATGCTATGCTACTCTAGGTGGAAGTAGTATTAATGAAGTCAATATACTGATTTAAAAGCCTGACACTAGCTCAGTATCCCATTTTTAATAGGGTTATTTGTTTCTCTGGAGTCTATCTTCTTGAGTTCTTTGTATATACTCAATATTAGCCCTCTGTCAGTTATACGATTGGTAAAGATCTTTTTCCAGTCTTTTGGCTGCCATATTTTTCCTATTGGAAGTGTCCTTTGCCTTACAGAAGGTTTTAAATTTTATGAAGTCCCATTTGTCAAATCTTGATCTTAGAGCATAAGCTATTGGTGTTTGTGCTCAGGAAATTTTCCCCTGTGCCCATTGCTTGAGGCTATTCTCCACTTTCTTTTCTATTAGTTTCAGCATATCTGGTTTTATGTGGAGGTCTTTGATCCACTTGGACTTTAGCATTGTACAAGGAAATAAGAATGGATCGATTTGCATTTTTCTGCATGAAAGCCACCATTTGAACAAGCACCATTTGCTGAAAATGCTCTCTTTTTTTTCTACTGGGTGGTTTTAGCTCCTTTGTCAATGGTCAAAGAATTCTCAACTGTGGAATACTGAAAGGCTTGGAAGCACCAAAAGAAATGTTCAACATCCTAAGTCATCAGGGAAATGCAGATCAAAACAACCTTGAGATTTCACCTCACACCAGTCAGAATGGCTAAGACGAAAAACGCAGGGATTAGCAGATGCTGAAAAGGATGTAAAGAAAGAGGAATACTCCTCCATTGCTGGTGGGATTGCAAACTGGTACAACCACTCTGGAAATTAGTTTGGTTGTTCCTCAGAAAATTGGACATAATACTACCTGAAGATCCAGCTATATTAATTCTGGGCATATATGCAGAAGAGGGTCCAGCATGTAATAAGGACACATGCTCAACTACGTTCATAGCAGTCTTATTTATCATAGTTAGAAGCTGGAAACAACCCAGATGTCCCTCTACAGAGGAATGGATACAGAAAATGTGGTATATTTACACAATGAAATGCTGTTCAGCTATTAAAAACAATGAATTCACGAAATTCTTAGGCAGATTGTTGGAACTAGAAAGTATCATCCTGAGTGAGGTAACCCAATCACAAAAGAATACACATGGTATGCACTCACTGATAAGTGGATATTAGCCCAGAAGCTCAGAATACCCAAGATACAATTCACAGACCACATGAAACTCAAGAAGAAGGAAGACAAACATGTGGATATGTTGGTCGTTCTTAAAAGGGGGATCATAATTCCCATTGGAGGAGATACAGAAACAAAGTGTGGAGTAAAGATGAAGGAAAGGCCATCCAGAGACTGCCCCACCTGGGGATCTATCCAAGTACCCCCAGAGCTCCCAGGGACTAAACCACCAAACAAAGAGTACACATGGAGGGACCCATGACTCCAGATGCATATATATCAGAGAATGGCCTTGTCAGACATGAATGAGAAGAGAGGCTCTTAGTCCCGTGAAGTCGACATGTAGTGGAATGCCAGGATGGGGATGTGGGTGGGTTGTTGAGCAGGGGGAGGGGGAATGGAATGGGGAGTGTTTGGAGGGGAAATGTGGAAAGGAGATTACATTTGAAAGGTAAATAAAGAAAATATCTAATAAAAAAGATGTGTGGGAGGAAAAACAAGACTGACACTAAATTTGTCACAGCAAGTCTTGCAAATACCAAACCTAGTTCTTGTGTGAAAAAAAACAACCTCCCGTTACCAGCTACAAGCGGTGTTGATCCAAGGCAGTGTCTTACTGGACTAGTTTTCTCTCTTGTGTTAAACAGATCTAGAGTCCATTTTTGAACTCTTGCTTGAAGTTAGCTGTGTTGTTCCAAGTCAGATATCTTATAGTGGTACATTTACTAGAATACTAAGGCTGACAGTTAATTATTGTTACACTTAAGCCTCAGTGTCACAGAAACCTGCACCATATTAACAATAATTCAAGTCCCAATCAAAAACTCTATGTGATGTAGGTTAAAATATGAGTATTAACTGTCATATTTAATAACATAAACTTTAATTATCATGGTAGGAGGCCAAGGCAAAATTCTTGGTTAACATTTATGTCACATTCTCTAGTAATTTGAGCCTATCCTCCTCCTTTTCTACTACACTAGTATAGAGGAGTAATATTGTCATATATCAATAACTGAGTCAGACCATTTAATCATAGGTAATGCTCTTGTTCTGGAAAGACTCAGTGAAGCAGTATTCGGCAAAACCAGAACGGGGAAGTGGGAAGGGGTGGGAGGGAGGACAGGGGAAGAGAAGGGGGCTTATGGGACTTTCGGAGAGTGGGGGGGGCTAGAAAAGGGGAAATCATTTGAAATGTAAATAAATTATATCGAATAAAAAAAATTAAAAAAAATAGTCCATAAGGATCTTACTTAAATTGAATTTCACTATGGGATACTTAGTACTTACTTGGTAGGTTTCAAGTTCTAATACCCCTCCCCTTACACTAACCAACTTCTTAAGATGGAGAAATGTGGTGTAGACAAATTTTCCCTCTCTTCATCACTGTAAATATTTTATTATTTTATCAACACAATACCATTGTCTCTCTCCCCGGCATTATTTGTTCAAAAATATGAAGTTCATTTTGTGTAAGAACAATTCAAATTCAAGCTATACATTTTGCTAGCAAGTACAATGCATTTTCAATATATTTTATACATTGATTATGAGTTGTTTTTCAAACATTTCTTTTATCATACAAATAACTTTTATGGTCCTGTTTTAATTATATATATATATATATATATGTATATATATATATATATATTATTTATAGTGACTTATATATCCCTGCTTTGTAGCATCTGTGTTGGTACCAAACTTAAAAAAGATATTGGTAAGAATACTGGCAAGGAACATTTTTCTGCTGCATTTTTAAAACTTTTGTAAAGCAATACTTCTCACATCACTCTCTTCCCTTTAAATCCTCTTATATCCCTCCCTTGACGCCCTCATGGTCTCTGTTTTTATCAATCATTATGACATTCATATATGTATTTGTACATATAAGCTATGACCTGTTGACTCCATATTATGTTACTCGTAAGCATGTTTTCATGGTTGGCCATGGGTTATTGGACAATAACTTGGTTTGCCTTTTCAGGGGAAGGTCCATATACCACTTCCATCCTTCTTCAGTTGTCCTTAGTTCTTTGTATAATATTGATTATTCCTTTAATAATTTTATTACTTCCAATTTTGAAGTTAAAAATTAGACTATTATTTAATTTTTCTTGATGACATATGATTAATATATGCACTTAAGTGTATCCATGACATTTTCTCAGAAATATTTTAAGAAGATTATCCTCTTTCAATTGTAAATTATATTTGCCTACTTAAAATTCATTTTTCCTATTTTATGGACCTCTTCTTCCATTCTATTGTAATCAACTTTTCTAGTTTCTGTTTTATGCCAATGTCATAAAATTTTAAATTCTATGGCTTTGCAATTTAAAAGGAGGAAGTTTAATGATTCCAATATCATTATTCTTGCTAAATATTGTTTATTTAATTTGGAGAATTTTATGATTGTATATAAATTTGAGGACTCTTTCTGTGAGCAATCCATTAAAATATAAATGATAATGGCATTTAAATGGATATTACTTTGTATATTATAGACTCATTAGTTTATTTTTCTTTGTTTATAGTTTTCTCTTTTCTATGATTTTAATTGTTATTATATACTAAAAATTATTTTTACCTCTTGAGTTTGTTATATAATTATAATATAATACTTAATTAATTTTAGTACATTTTGATGGAATATTTAAAATTTTGAAATACTCTACATTGTTTTATAAATAGAGGCATCACTCATGTTCCTGAGTGATCAGTTACTTTATATTATTTACATTATAGTAGCTTATGAATTTAAATCAATATAGTAGATGTTTTAAAATTTTATCTTAGTAGTCTCCTTTCAAATTTTGGCACAGTGTTTTTGATTATGCTTGAACTCTCACCAAACTCCTCCCAGGTCTTCTTTATCTTCAGACCCATTGCCTTCATGTGCTAACTTTCTCTTTCTCCAACAAAAAACTAAAACAAAACAAAAATAAAAACAAACAAAAAATTAAAAAGACAAAAATAATACAATATGAAAAATATAAAAGAAAACAAAGAACACAGACACACACAACAGAAAAAATTGAAGAGCCTCTTTTGGATTGTCCAACAACTCCCTAGCTTTGAACTGTTGTGGATATATCCTGTCTTACTACATTAAAGAAAATTCATTTTCCCTTTCTCAGCAGAAATCGGTTGCAAATAGCTTTTTGTTTAAGGGTGGGGATTTGTGTCAACTTTTCCTTTAACAGTGCCTATATTTTGTCTGACTTAAATCTCTGTAGTTCTTTCGCATGCTGCCACATCCTCTGTGAGTTCATATGTGTATGTGCCCTTTTATATACAGGAGTTACTATTTCCTTGGAGCCATTAACTACCTCTGGCTCTTGTAATCTTTCTGGCACCTCTTCTGCACAGATCCCTTGGCTTTAGGAGAGAGATTTGAGGTGTTGGAGAGGGTGCAGAGAAAGAGGAACACTCCTCCACTGCTGGTGGGGTTGCAAATTGGTACAACCACTCTGGAAATCAGTCTGGCGGTTCCTCCGAAAACTGGGCACCTCACTTCCAGAAAATCCTGCTATACCACTCCTGGGCATATACCCAGAGGATTCCCCACCATGTAATAAGGATACATGCTCTACTATGTTCATAGCAGCCCTATTTATAATTGCCAGATGCTGGAAAGAACCCAGGTATCCCTCAACAGAAGAGTGGATCCAAAAAATGTGGTATATCTACACAATGGAGTACTATTCAGCCATTAGAAACAATGAATTCATGAAATTCTTAGGCAAATGGATGGACCTAGAGAACATCATACTAAGTGAGGTAACCCAGACTCAAAAGATGACTCATGGTATGCACTCACTAATAAGTGGATATTAACCTAGAAACCTGGATTACCCAAAACATAATCTACACATCAAATGAGGTACAAGAAGAAAGGAAGAATGGCCCCTTGTTCTGGAAAGACTCAATGAAGCAGTATTCAGCAAAACCAGAACGGGGAAGTGGGAAGGGATGGGTGGGAGGACAGAGGGAGAGAAGGGGGCTTACGGGACTTTTTGGGAGTGGGGGGGGGCTAGGAAAGGAGAAATCGTTTGAAATGTAAATAAAAAATATACCGAATAAAAAAATTTTTTTAAAAAAAGGAGAGAGATTTGAATTGAGTGTTCTATAGTCTCACTCTGTGCATGGTGCTTGGTTATAGGTCTCTGTCTTAATAACTACCAACTGCATGAAGAAAATCTGTAATGAGAGTTGAATGATGATCTTTCATATGCATATAGGAACATGTCATTAGCGGTAATGACATGTTTTATTTCTGTGCTCCTTTAGAAGAATAAGAGAATGTCTTTCTGACTGAGCCCATGATCCATCTAGTCTCAAAATCTTGACCATTTTAGAAATATTGGATGAGTTCAGTTTTATGGAGTGGACTTTATATATAATCAAAAAGTGGTTGCTTACTCCCATAATATCTGTGCCATTTATTGTTCTAGTATATTTTGAGGATAGTTGTTATTGTATGTCATAGCATTCATAGTTGGGTGATATTGATGATTGCTTTTCTTATTTAAGTGTCTTTGAGCACCATGAACATGAGTCAATCACTAGAGGTGCATTTCTGGCATTAGAAGGTTGAATTGGTGGCATCGGATATCTATTTGGTGCATTTTCTCTGTCCTATGATTATGTGAGTCAAATTCCTATTATGTATTTGTATGTTTTTGGAAGTTCTTCCAGTATTAGTTTTTTTCAAAAGGCTTTTAATGTTTCTTGGCCCTGTACAAATTTTCTAATTTACCCTGCTCATTCCAACTTTCTCCCCATTTAATTCTATTCTGATTTCCTCTTCAGTTCTTTAGAAAATTAAATTCCACTTCTTTTTTCAGGGCGATCTTCACCTCTCAATTATTTAACTAGATATTCATTCATTCATTCATTCATTCATTCACTTTACATCTGGATCACAACTTATCCCATTCTCCTCTCAGTACTACCCTTACAAATTTCTCCCCACCATTTCCCCTTCCCCTTGGGTATCATGCTACCTTGGGACATCCAGGTGCAGGAGCTTTAAATGCATGTTTTTCCACTGCAGCCCAACAGGTAGTCCAACTAGTGGAAGGGAATCCAATGGAAGACAAGAGAGTCAGAGACAGCCTCTGCTCTGATTGTTAGGGAATCCACATGAAGACTAAGCTGCAGATCTGCTACAATTTTGTAGGAGTCCTAGGTATAGCCCCTGCATAATCTTTGGTTAGTGGTTCAGTCTCTTTGAGCCCCCATGACCCCCCATGAGCCCAGGTTAGTTGACCCTGTATGTCATCTTGTGGTGTCCTTGACTCTTCTGGCTCAATCACTTTTATTCCCCACTCTTCCACAAAATGCCCTGAATACCTCCTAAGTTTAGCTGTGGGTCTCTGCATATGTTTCCATCAGCTTCTAGATTAAAACCTTTCAAAATTCAGCCATGTTAGGCCACTGTCTATAAGCAAAGCAGAGTATCATTAATAGTGTCAGGGCTTGGCTTTCTTAAATGGCATTCCCTCCAATCACAGCTCTCTCTTCAACCCTGTGCATTTTTCTAGGTGGTCGAATTTTGAAATTATGTCTTTGTGGGTGTGTTGATGTCTGCTTCCCTTGCACTGGACGTCCTGCCTAGCTACAGGAAATGGCAACTTCAATCTCTTCCTGTAACTGCCTACAGTTACATCGAAAGGATTACCTGGAAGGGAAACTGGGGATGGATGACAAGGCAGCAACAAAGGAAGGAGACCAGGACAACAGATTTCTGATCTAGGTCCAAATTCTAATAGATAACTGAGAATTTAAGGTTGAGGGACCCTTTCCCCCCAAGGTTCAAGAGTCTGCTCAGTGGGTACTGGCTCCACTGCTCCACTGTTCCACTGCTCCACTGCTCCACTGCTCCACTGCTCCACTGCTCCACTGTTCCACTGCTCCACTGCTCCACTGTTCCACTGCTCCACTGCTCCACTGCTCCACTGTTCCACTGCTCCACTGCTCCACTGTTCCACTGCTCCACTGCTCCACTGCTCCACTGCTCCACTGCTCCACTGCTCCACTGCTCCACTGCTCCACTGCTCCACTGCTCCACTGCTCCACTGCTCCACTGCTCCACTGTTCCACTGCTCCACTGATCCACTGCTCCACTGCTCCACTGCTCCACTGCTCTACTGCTCCACTGTTCCACTGCTCCACTGCTCCACTGCTCCACTGCTCCACTGATCCACTGCTCCACTGCTCCACTGCTCCACTGCTCTACTGCTCCACTGTTCCACTGCTCCACTGCTCCACTGCTTCACTGCTCCACTGCTCCACTGCTCCACTGCTCCACTGCTCCACTGCTCCACTGCTCCACTGCTTCACTGCTCCACTGCTCCACTGCTCCACTGCTCCAGTGATCCACTGCTCCACTGCTCCACTGTTCCACTGCTCCACTGTTCCACTGCTCCACTGCTCCACTGCTCCACTGCTCCACTGCTCCACTGATCCACTGATCCACTGTTCCACTGCTCCACTGCTCCACTGCTCCACTGCTCCACTGTTCCACTGCTCCACTGTTCCACTGCTCCACTGCTCCACTGCTCCACTGCTCCACTGCTCCACTGATCCACTGATCCACTGTTCCACTGTTCCACTGCTCCACTGCTCCACTGTTCCACTGCTCCACTGCTCCACTGCTCCACTGCTCCACTGCTCCACTGCTCCACTGCTCCACTGTTCCACTGCTCCACTGCTCCACTGCTTCACTGCTCCACTGCTCCACTGCTCCACTGCTCAATTCAGTGGAGCCTGCAATTCAAGGTAGCCTGCTTAATTCAGAAACCTGTAGACCTGGAAGAACAATGGACTTCACCTTGCTCTGAGAGCTCCACCCTAGGTGAGGGAGATTGTGCTAGCACTGAGGTCTGGAAATTCCCACTCAGAAGCCTGAGGGGGCAAGGACACATCTACATCCCCTGATCATAGGCACCTTAGCTAGTGTCACCTCCATAGACTTCAAGGAACCTCCCCTGTCCCTAGTCTAATTCTAAACCCAGAGATGTTCTCCATAGATTGCTATTCTCAGTCACAGAACTCTTTTTCTTCTCCCTATATCTAATTGCCATCCCTGTTCCCCTCCTTACTCCAACTCTCACCCAGTTCCTTCTCTCCTTCCACCTCCAGTGAGTATTTTATTTCCCCTCTAAGTGAGATTCACACATACTCCCTTGGGTCCTCCTTATTACTTAGTTTCATTGGGTCTTTAAATTGTAGTGTGGTTATCCTATACTTTGTGAATATTGTCCACTGAATACTGTTAGTGTGTACCATGTGTGTCTTTGAGTTCTGATTACCTTACACAGAATGATGTTTGCTACTTCCATCAGTTTTCCTATATATTTCATGGTGTCTTTTGTTTTTTAATAGTTGAGAAGTGTTCAACTATGTAAATTTACTACATTTTATCTATCTATTCTTCACTTGAGGGACAAATTTGTCAAAAATAAATCTAATAGAAAAGAAAGTAGGGAACTGTCATGAACTCATTGTCACAGGAAACAACTTCCTGAACACGACACCAATAGTATTGGCACTAAGATCAAAAATTAATGGAACCTCATGAAATTTAAAAGCTTCAGTAAGGCAAAGATACTATTAATAGCGCAAAAATGCTACCCACAGAGTAGGAAGATATATTAATTAACTCACCATCCTACAGAGGGTATATATATATATATATATATATATATATATATATATATATATATACACAAAGCTAGATACCAATGAAGCAAATAACCCAGTTATAGGACTAAACAGAGAATTTTCAACATAAGAATATTGAATGGAAAAGAAGCACATGAAGAAATGTTTCACCTTCATAGTCATCAGGGAAATAAAAAATAAAACAACTCTAATCTTCCATCAGAAATGGATAAGATCAAAATCTCAAGTGATAGCACATGCTGACAAAGTTGTGGAGCAAGGTAAACACTCCTCCAATGCTGGTGGAAGTATAAGTTGGTACAACAACACTGGGAGTCTATTTGGTGGTTTCTCATATTAGAAATAGATCTACCTAAGACCCAGCTATATCACTCCAGGGGTATACCCAAAAGATGTCCCATTGTATTATTGGACACTTGCTCAGCTATGTTCATAGCAGTTTTATTCATAATAGCCAGAAACTGGAAACAACCTAGATGTCATGGACAATATATTTAAATATTTACCTCTGTGGATTTTTTTTTCAGATTGAAGCATACACATTGAACATCTGAAAGTTAACAACTACACATAGGGAAACATGCATTCTTTTCTCTTTCATGTTCTGGGTTACCTTACTCAAGATCATTGTTTCTACCTCCATCCATTTGCCTGAAAGTTTCATAATTTCATTTTTATAAAAAGCTAGATAATGATCCATTTTCTAAATGTACCACATTTTCATTATCTATTCATCAGTTGATGGATACTTAGCCTATTTCAAATCGCTGGCTATTATGAATAGATAAGGAATGAATATGGATGAGTAGGTATCTCTGTAATAAGATGTAGAGTCCTTTGGGTATATGCCTCAGTGGGGTATAGCAGGATATTGTAGTAGATAAATTTGCAGCATTTTGAGGAATGTCCACTCTGATTTCCACAGTACCTTTTCCTGCTTGTATTCCCACCAGCAATGAACAGGTGTTCCATTTTTTACCCATATCCACATTAACATGTCCTATCATTTATTTTATTGGTCTTGATCATTCTGAATGGTATACAATAAAATCTCATAATAGTTTCAATTTTCATTTTCCTGATGGCAATAAGTTTAATGTTTTCAGTGTTTCCCATTTGTGTTTTGTTTATTGAGAACTTTCTTTTCGTTCTACATACTATTTATTGTTGTTTGATATTTGTTTTTCTTTTAGGTCTTTAGAAATTCTAGATACTAAAATTCTATCAGACATATAGTTTATAACTTTTTCATTCTACAGATTGCTGCTTTACTTGAAAGTTAGCATTCTTTGTCACAGAGAAGATTTTTATTTTAATGATCACCCATTTACTTATTGTTGGTTTTAGTGCCTGTGTTATAATATTAGTGTCCTTTTGAATAAAATCCTTTAATTTGAAAATGAGATTTTTCTACATTATGCAATAATCACATTAATCAATATTATGGATCTGTATATTCCTTTGAATGGAATACCTTTTTACACAGTATTAATCTTAAAACAATTATTCAGAATTATTTTTTCAGGTAAGTCACAGATAGACTTTTTTAACATTGGTAAGGAAATATTAGTACATTTCTTTCAGAGAATCATGGGTCTCTGATATATTTTGGATTTTATAGCTGTCTTAAAATATCTTCACTTATAATGAAATAGTAAATAAACAATTGAAGACCTTGTTGTGATTGACTTAACATTGAAGCAATACTTTATAGTATCTTCTGTCCCTAGAAAATATTAAGGGCTTATAATAGTTCTGAGAAAAGAAAGGCCTAGCATGTACTTGATGTGAAATATTAGTCTGTATAATATTTTCAGTTGTATAGATCTTGACTTGGAGATATGTGATGAGGGTACAATGCATGTATGGCACCTTTAGATTAAGCAGTGGGGGTTACTGACTCATATGTAAGTATCATAGATCCATAAAACTTTCCAGCTGGAAGTTCAATATTTTGTTACATATGTTACCAGTGGAGCTTGTAAATAGTAGTATGGACACAGTCTCAAGAGCTGCAACTGGCAATGAGCGGTAGATACAACCAATAGGGGAAATATTTTTACTGATGTATGTTTGAAGTTTAGTACAATCAATGGCATTTGAGGCTGATAACATGTACTTCTACTACTATGTGGTTATGGATGGCTTTTCCATCCACAACCCTGGAAACAGGATTAGGAGTGGATAGTTAAAATGGCTCTGTATCTGTCTAAAGTCTCTGGCTAGATAAAATATTATTATATATCTATGTGGCTTTATAAACCTACTATGAGTATATACAAGGTTATCAGAGCTAGCAGTAAAATTAGGATGCAAACATATATACACAAAGCTACAGAATCAGAAGTTGAATATCTGTGAATATTGCTATTGGCAATGGCCAGGGTCATCAATACACTTATTTTCTTTAGTGTCTGTTTCATCCGATGGGTGGGCTCTGAGTTGAATAGCTCTGGGGAAGGCAAAAGAATATGGGGAGAGTACCAATGAGGAAAAAATCTGTAATGATGAAATCTATTGCATTTAACAGTGTGTTTTCCCTGAAATGCTTGGTAGATGTACAATATTTGCTTCCTCTCTAATGTTTTCTGCTGAGGTCCTCTGCAGATTAGGCCATTAAATTCCATGGTGATCAAAAGTATGCAAGATGTCATTATTGACAATTATAGAAATATGGCCTAAGAAAAAGAATACAGAAGTTCCCAGAAGCCAGCGTTGCTTGAATCTTACTCAGAACAAGTCACTTAGAATAATTGAGGTACCCATCTATCACAAAGCTTATCTTGAGATTTCCTTCCTAGCCTCTTTGTTCCTAGTTTATTTAAGACATGGTAAACGTGGTCTTCAAAGACTGAGGAAGCTAGGCATTCTCCTTGCTCTATTTTCTTGTATAAATTTTATGTCACAAGTTATTGAATACATTCTGCATTAAGCATTGCCAGCAAATGGGATGGTGCATGATAAATATAAAAGAAAAACATTCTATCTACCTTCTCTACCATTTTGGGTTGCGATTCTTCAATGTTTGCTTCCAATGTCTATATGCATCTCCTTATACTGACTCATGTGTACCACATCTTTTTTAGCTACTAGTCTGAAATTATTGATTTTTGTGGGATGATGCAAAGGATTTTTAACTCTACTTTGTTTCTGACAACATTTTTGCAATTCTTTTTTCTTGTGTGACTAAATCATCAGATGACAATATTAGTACTTTATAAAGTTATATTATCATAAACCTATCAGGAAATAAATGATTTCCACTTATCTTCGAAGAATGAGATTTCAATTAAAGCTAACCTATTTTCTATCATTATAGAGAAAATTAAATTTCTTTTGTTTTATCACTTAGCTGAGGTCATAAAAATTTCCCATAGGACAATTTATAAGTTAACATTACACTGTTATTTCTACAATTCAGTTTTTATTCACATTTGACATATAATACATTCTCATGAGATTAAAATATTTAGGTATGACTGAATTTGTAATAACAAAATTTATTAACCAAATTAACTATCATACAGATTAGGTAATAGAATATTATTAGTATCTCACTACTCCTGTACTTTCTCATAATCATTGGACATCCTTATTATACTTTAAAATACCTATTTGCATATCAGAATATTATCTTTATTTCCTAAAAGAATATCTGACTGGAACCTAATGTGGCTGCCCTCCAAGATACCCAGCAAGCAGCTGATCAAGACATGCACAGATACTTACTTCCAACTAATGGACAAAAGTTGGGGACCCATGTAGTTGAATTATGGAAAGGCTTAAACAATTTGATGAAGGCGACCCCATAAGAAGACCAGCAGTCCCAACTAACCTGGACCCTTGAGACCTCTCAGACCCTGAACCACAAACCAGGCAGCATAAAATAGCTGGTCTGAGGTCCAACACGTAAACAACAGAGGACTGCCTGGTCTGGCCTTGGTGAAAGCAGATATGACTAACCCTTGAAAGACTTGAGACCCCAGGGAGTGGGGAGGTCTTTTGCCATGGTGGGATAGCCTTTTGGAGACACAGGGAGGAGGAATGGGATGAAAAATTGTCAGAGGGCAGACCAGGAGGAGGATAATGATGGGATTGTAAAAAAGATTAAAGATGATGTTTTTTTTTAAAAAAAATAGAAATATCTTAGCAGACTATTAATTACTATTCTCTTGCTGTGATAAAACACAGGATTAAAGTGGCTTATAGAAAAAATAATTTAATTTGAATTGTAGTTGCAGTGGGATAAGTGTCCAACACGGCAGGTAAGTTTAGCTGCAATTGCAGGCATGGCAGCAAGAAACAGAGATCTAAAATCTTCAAATGCAACCATTAATTGGAGAGTGAACAAGAAGTGGAGAGAAACTATTAATACTTAAATTCCTATGTAAGTGATATACTTGATGGAAGCATTAAGGCTCCAACTAGCAAAAGTTACACAAACTCCCTATAAATCATGACCAACTGAGATGAAATATTTAAGAACTATAGCCTATGGAGGACATTTCTCATTCAAACAAGCATAGGGTAGGAGAGCAGTGCAGAAACTGTGTTGGGTGAGGTGGAGTAAAGAACACTAAGGATGACTGTAAAGGTCATAAGGAAGCTTGGTTTTATGTTTAATTAAAACTCTCTCTCTCTCTCTCTCTCTCTCTCTCTCTCTCTCTCTCTCTCTCTCTCTCTCTCTGTCTGTGTGTGTGTGTGTGTGTGTGTGTGTATGGATCTGTGTGTGTGTATGTATGTATTATGAAGATGTGTGTATATAAGGAATTTAAATGAAGCTAAATGATTTTGGAGGATAAAGCTTTGCTAAGAGTCACAGAACATCTAAAATAAACGTCTTGTTGATAGGCATGGTACACCTTTCTTTTAACTGTTGGTTCAGGAATCAGAGAGACTCCTAAACCAATATTGACCATTTTTCCCTTTTTTTTCTAATTGGATGTTTTCTCTTTTTACATTTTAAATGTTATTCCCGTTCCCAGGTTCCTCCTGGAAATCCCATCCCATCCCCTCATTCTATAAGGGTGTTTCCCCCTACCACTACCCTACCCACTCCTGCTTCTCTGCCCTTGCATTCCCCTACACTGGGGCATCAAGCCTTCAAACTGAATGGAACTTGAAAATATCATTGTGAGTGAGATAACCCAATCACAAAAGAACATACATGGTATGTACTCAATGATAAGTAGATATTAATCCAGAAGCTTAGAATGCCTAAGATACAACTCACAGACCACTTGTTGCTCAAGAAGAAGGAAGACTAATGTGTGAGTGCTTCAGTACTTCTTAAAGGGGGAACAAAATACTCACAGGAGCAAATACAGGGACAAAATGTGGAGCAGAGACTGAGGAAAGGCCATACAGAGACTGCCCCACCTGGGGATTCATCTCATATTGACCACTTCTATTGCAAAAGGTTGCCTTCTGGAACTTTTAGAAAGTTCTAGAAAGTTTCAGATCAGTCAAGGGTATGTAATTAGATACATTCTCTATCTCAAGGGGGCAAATAAAATATACTGTAGATAAAGACATAAGAACACTACATACTTTGGATATAAGACTTAAAGGAATCAAGCTTGAACTGACCTGGAAACCACCTCCCGGGAGACTAGCTTATAGTATTAGAAGGTTCTAAGAATTCTTCTAATGTGGGAAAAGGATAATTATTCAGCTATTTCAATGAGAAAGCATACAACACGCCTTAGTCATATAAAGATAGCCCAAGCAAATGATAATTATGAATCCAGGACTTTATACCCTAACAGACCATAATCTAATACCTAGAGTTCATTGCTGTCTGCATGCTGAAAAGTAAATTAAAAATGTAGACAAAATTATAAAAGGATTGAAAGGATAAAATTCAAGCAAATCAATCAAAACTTAATATATATATATGTGTGTGTGTGTGTGTGTGTGTGTGTGTATGTGTATGTGTGTATATATATATATGTATATTTCCATTATAGCTCTTGCTCTCTTGTTCTTCCCTTCTTATATAAAATCTGGCAACTGTGACATAAAAAAAATCCCTTCCATACAAAATCCAGAAACACAGATACGCTTCTTTCTTGGTGTTTCCATCTTGTTCTCATAACCATACTGACTTGTGGCATTTGAGAAAAAATGCCAAATCGTCTATTTTTTTTTTTGGACAAAATATTCACCATATGTTCAGGAAATTATGTGGTTACTCCCAGAAATGATGAAACTCCTGGAGTGCCATTACATGTGATTTATGGAGGTGCTTATTTGAATTAAATAAAAAGTTAAATTACAGTAGGGATCTCAAGCCATTCTACTAAAAGTCTGTCATCTTTGCCATTATAAACCTCTATTCCCTTTCTTTTATAACTCAGCTGGGAGAATTTGCCCTGTAGTCAAGATAGTGTCTAAGGATTTCTCAGTTGTTGAAGACTATTTTTATTAGATATTTTCTTTATTTACATTTCAAATGTTGTCCCCTGTCCACATTTCCCCTCTGAAAACATCCTATCCCATCTGACCCTGTTCACTAACACATCCACCTCTGTTTCCCTGTCCTGGCACTCCCCTACACTGGGGCAATGACCCCTTCACAGGTCCAAGGGCCTCTCCTCTCATTGATATCTAACCAGGCCATCCTCTGCTACCCATGCGGCTGGAGCCAGGCATCCCTCCGTGTGTGTGTGTGTGTGCGTGTGCGTGTGCGTGTGCGTGTGTGTGTGTGTGTGTGTGTGTACTCTTTGGTTGATGGTTTAGTCCCTGGGAGCTCAGAGGGTACTGGTTAATTCATACTATTGTTCCTCCTATGGGGCTACAAACCCCTTCAGCTCCAGGAGTCCTTTGTCTAACTCTTCCATTGGGGACCCTTTGCTGAGTTTAATGGTTGGCTGAGAGCATCCCCCTCTGTATTTGTCAGACACTGGTAGAGCCTCTCAGGAGTCAGCTATATCAGGCTCCTGTCAGCTAGCACCTGTTAGCATCCACAATAGTGTCTGGGTTTGATAACTGTATATGGGATAGATCCCCAGGTGGAGCAGTCTCTGGATGGTCTCTCCTTCAGCCTCTGCTCCACACTTTGTGTATTTCCTCCCATGGGTATTCTGTACCCCTTCTAAGAAGGACCAAAAAAAATTGAAGATGTTTTTTGAGCATGGAATGCAATAAATAAAATCTATTTGGCTGCTGTAGTATAACAAACATGTGTGTGAGTGTATGCATGCATGTGTTTGGATGTGTACATGGATGTACATGTTCATACATACATGCAAGATGGAAATCAGTCTGGCGGTTCCTCCGAAAACTGGGCACCTCACTTCCAGAAGATCCTGCTATACCACTCCTGGGCATATACCCAGAGGATTCCCCACCATGTAATAAGGATACATGCTCTACTATGTTCATAGCAGCCCTATTTATAATTGCCAGATGCTGGAAAGAACCCAGGTATCCCTCAACAGAAGAATGGATGCAAAAAATGTGGTATATCTATACAATGGAGTACTATTCAGCCATTAGAAACAATGAATTCATGAAATTCTTAGGCAAATGGATGGAGCTAGAGAACATCATACTAAGTGAGGTAACCCAGACTCAAAAGGTGAATCATGGTATGCACTCACTAATAAGTGGATATTAACCTAGAAATCTGGAATACCCAAAACATAATCCACACATCAAATGAGGTACAAGAAGAAAGGAAGAGTGGCCCCTTGTTCTGGAAAGACTCAGTGAAGCAGTATTCGGCAAAACCAGAACGGGGAAGTGGAAAGGGGTGGGTGGAAGGACAGGGGGAGAGAAGGGGGCTTACAGGACTTTCGGGGAGTGGCGGGCTAGAAAAGGGGAAATCATTTGAAATGTAAATAAAAAATTATATCAAAAAAACATAATACTATAAATAAAAAGATTTTTTAAACCTAAAAAAAAAAAGAACTTAGGTACACAGAAGGAATTTTTATTTTTAGTCTGGTATGCAGAAAAAAGAAAAATATTTTTAAAATTATGAGAGTTTAGGGAGCAAAGTAGATGTAAAGGAGCATTGTATAGCTAAATTACAACTAAAGATTTAGGATCATTAAAGCTTCTCTTTCCTTACCATTCCCATTCTTTGCAAGACCGATTTTAAGGTAATTTAACAATTATTGTACATCTTGCTTATGCTTTATTTAGATTAATGAACGAGATAAATGAATTTAAAATTGACTGTATTTTGAGTGAACTTCTTTCAGGCACACAGAAATAGTTCTGTCTTTATGTAGCATTAACATTTTCTGCTTTTAAATGGAGTTTTATGTTAAAATCCTAAAGTTTTAAATCAAGAAACTGACATTAGATAATTATCAGAATGGTGTAGATACATAGATATTCATTCTAAAATCTCATAGCAATCAGGAATAATGCCTGTCACTCAATAAGTATTTTATAAGGTTCTTCATATTTTCATGATCACCATAGTACCTAAAACTTGGTGATATCAATTATCACTTTATCAAATTGAGTAAAAGAAAAGTTAAAACTACATAGAGCTACAATGCTATGTATCTTCTATTATCAGGTATTAAAATCACACATTTTCAGCCTTTCATATTTTTAAAATTTTCCCAATACTAACTTAGAATCAAAGTTAAAATAACTTGAGAAGAAAGAAATATGATGGTTTTTGAATTTCTATATTTTGCCTGTAAACTGTGAAGTTTAATACTAAATATAATCATGCAAGCAGAAAACAATATATCACTGTTCAGTTTTGGTGGTCTAGATTTTAATTTTTTTAGTATTAATACTTTATCTGTAGGATGTAATTATAGAGTGATGTTACAGTGTGTGTAAATTTAACATCAGTTTATTTTTAAAGCTAAGAAGTCATTTAAAAGATAGTGCTATAGTCTCTAGAGAGTAATAATTATATCTAAGATTATGAGAAAATATAGACATAAGATTACATATAATAATCAATCCCGTCACCTTTTCCTTCATTTCTTGAATATGTACAAATATAGTCACTCATATTTGTGCTAGCAACGATGCTTATAGGTGGTAGCTTATTTTGTCTACTATGATTCTAAACTATTTTAGATTCTATTTCTACTATTTGTAAACAGTATTTTTAAAAAACTAATTCTTATCCCATTTATTTATTATTAAGCATGGGACGTGGGGTTCGAGGGATGCTTTAGTGGTTAAAAACTCTTGCTGCTTATCCAGATGAACAGAGATCAGTCCCTAGAACTCATTAAAGTCTCACAAACATAAGTAGTTCCAAATTCCCATGATCTTTTTTCTGCTTCTGGAATCTGCCAGCAGGTGCACTCGCACATACACATACAGACATAGATACCCAAATATGCATACAATTCAAAATAAAATAAAAATTTTAAATATCATAGATAAAATGTATTTTGATCAAGTAATTTCAGAAAAGTTTCATTAATACAACACATTTCTAGAAATTTTTTCTATGGACATTATCAAGCTGAAATGTTGCTAGCTCTTTTGGGAATAAAGCTTGCTTCAAATAGAAGATAATATTGTAGACCTATGTTTTGTCCATTTGATGACTATTATTAATAAGATTGAATGAGATTTATGATCCTGGAATCATGCTCTAAAATATGATCATTTAGGTTTGAGGAGTGTAGGAGAGTTTTCACAATTGTTTCACAGCCAAGATACTATAGCTTCAGTGCCCAGCATTGGATAAAAAAACAAGATATGCTAGTCTAGTACATTATGTAGTGCTATTTACCCTATAAGTAACTCAATAGCTTGAGGAAGCCTTGCCATAAATATTCAATTCAATCTTAGAATGCAATTAAGTAATTGTGTACAAGTGCTAATGTGTGTAAATGCCTATGGAATATTGTCAAATGCTTTTTCTATGTTGGATGAGAAGATCATGCAATTTTAGACTAACAGTTTATTTATGTGCTATTATGCTTATTGATTTATACATCTTAAAACATCCCTGTATCTTTGGTGGGTGATCATATATTTTTATGTTTTTGAATTTTGTTTGCAAATATTTTGTTGAGAATGTTTATATCTTGGTTCATAAGGGTTATAATTCTATATTTTTATTGTTGGGTCTTGGCATAGTTTTAGTATTAGTGTTTTAGTGACTTCAAAAAAGGAATCAGAAAGTGTTCTATTAGAATGTAATTTGTAGATTAATTTGAGATGTTTTGGTATTAACCATTCTTTGATGGTCTGGTAGAATTTGGAGCTGGATCTATTTGAATGTAGGATTTTAGAGGTTGGGAGAGTTCCATATCGTTAGGGCAATACGCATCTTTATTTTTTATTTTATTAGATTTTATTTTTATTTACAGTTTAAGTGTTTTTCTTTTTTCTTTTATTTTTATTAGATATATTCTTTATTTGCATATCAAAAGTTGTCCCCTTCCCTTGTTTCCCCCTCCCAGAGAATCCCCTCCTGCACTCACCAAACGACCCACTCCTGCTTGTTATCCCTTTTCCTGGTTTCTCCTCTGAAAACCCACTATCACATCCCCATCCCCGGCTTCTATAAGGGTGTTCTCTACCCACTCACCCATCCCCTATACCTAGCCTGGCCTTCCCCTACACTGGGGCATCTAGCCTTCAAAGGACCATGGGCTTCTCCTCTCATTGATGCTCTACAATCCTCTGCTACATAAGCAACTGGAGCCATGGATCCCTCCATGTGTACTCCTTGGTTAGTAGTTTAGTCTCTGGGAGCTCTGGGGGTACTGGGTAGTTGATATTGTTCCTCCTATGGGGCTCCTATGGGACCCTTCAGCTCCTTCAGACATTTCTCTAACTCTTCCATTGGGGACCCTGTGTTCAATTCAACGGTTGGCTGTGAGCATTTGCCTCTGAGTTGTCAGGCTTGGGTAAGAGTCTCTCAGAGGCAGCTATATCTCGATCCTGTCAATCTTTTAGGCATCAACAATGGTATCTGGGTTCAGTAACTGTATATAAGAAGGATCCCCAGGTGGGTCAGCTTCTGGTTGGCTTTTTATTCAGTTTCTGCTCCACACTTTGTCTCTGTATCTCCTCCCATGTGTATTTTGTTCCATCTTTTGGTCCACATTTTGGTCTTCCTTCTTCTTGAGCTTCTTGGTCTATGAATTGTATCTTGGTTATTCTAAGCTTTTGGGTTAACATCCACTTATCAGTGAATGCAGACCATGTGTGTTCTTATCTCACTCAGGCTTATATCTTCTAGTTCCAGGAATTTGCCTGTGAATTTCAAGAATCCGTCATTTTTGATTGCTGAGTAGTAATCCATTGTGTAAATGTACCACATTTTCTGTATCCATTCCTCTGTTGAAGGAAATCTGGAATCTTTTAAGCTTCTGGCTAGTATAAATAAGGCTGTTATGAACAAGGTGGAACATGTGTTCTTGTTATATGTTGGAACATCTTTTGGGTACATGCCCAGGAGAGGTATAGCTGGGTCCTCAGGTAGTACTATGTCCAATTTCCTGAGGAACTGCCAGACTGATTTCTAGAGTGGATGCACCTGCTTACAATCCCACCAGCAATGGAGGAATGTTCCTCTTTCTCCACATCCTCACCAGCACCTGCTGTCACCTGAGTTTTTGATCTTAGCCATTCTGACTGGTCTCAGGTAGAATCTCAAGGTTGTTTTGATTTGCATTTCCCTGATGACTATGGATGTTGAACATTTCTTAGGTGCTTCTCAGATATTCAGTATTCCTCAGTTGAGAAGAATTGTCATAAAATTGCAAAGCTTCTATAAGGGAAAGGACACTGTAGAGAGAAAGACATTGGAATATTCAACAATAAATGATATGGCTTTATCAAACCCCTTGTCTCAAGGTTTAGTGATCTATAAAGAAGAGGAATCATAAGAATTGTAAGAGTCAGAGGTGGTAGGCCAAGTCAAGCAGGGTCTTTCACACACAATAGAACAGATAAACATATGAATTCACAGAACCTGTGAAAGTATGCACAAGACTTCCACAGGTTTATGGCAGACAAAAATCTCAACATTGAGAAGGAGAAGATCACAAAAATGCTTACCCCCCACAAAGTTATTTGCTATTGATACCTGCAGGGAAAGTAAAAATTCATTTTGTCAAATGGCATGAGGTTATATTTACCAATTATGCACAATAGAAGGCCCCATGTACAGGAGTTGTTCTCTCTCTCTCTCTCTCTCTCGCTCTCTCTCTCTCTCTCTCACTCTCTCCATCTGTGTGTGTGTGTGTGTGTGTGTGTGCTTTGCTCAGTTTTGGGTTATTTTTCTCATCTTTAAATTAGTTTATTTTGATTTTTGATTGTTTCACGTTTTTAAAGAACAAGCTAGCAAGAGAAAACACATCATGCTGTTTGGGTCACAGTGTAAGATCCTGGATATATATATATATATATGTATGCATATATATATATATATATGCATACATATATATATATGTTTGCATGGGTGTGGATGTGTGCAGTAAATAAATTAATAGAAGAAATGAGAACAATTTTAAAACTGATGATTTGACATGGCATTTGAATATCATTGGCTTTGAGTTATAGCATGCATGGGACAGTACTAAAGAACAAATGACCAAAAATATTGTACTTGTATATTAGCATTTATATTACTAATAATTATCATTCAGATCTATAATTTTCTTAACGTAATGAATAAAATAAAGTGACAATTTGATCACTTAGTTCATTTTGTCAGGAGAAAATAATGTCTCATTTCTTTCTTGCTATTTGTTCATTTTTAACATATCTTATTTTTTTGAGGTTTTACTTGGTTTCTCTATATCAAAATATTTTGGCTTGGTACTCACTATGTTGTCCAAGGTGCCCTCACAATCCTGAATCCCCCTCCTGTTTCTGACTCCCAAGTATTGCTATTACCAGAATGAAGTACTATAGATACTTTTTCTGTCATGTGTTCATGCTTTGAACGTGATCTATATTAATATATGAAATTGAGTTTTAAAATATTTATTGCCTGACCTCATTGGATGCTTCAAAAAGTCATTTTTGAATTGTTTGAGAGACCTGGCTTGACCATGTTCATTCTAGTCTCAAAGGAGGAAAAAACTTGTAAAAAAAAAAATAAAAAATGGCAAATGCAAGAAAAAAATCTTAAACTGAGCATTCCAGTAACCTTTTGAATGTGTGTGTACATAGCTGTACTATAAGTAGATGATTAAGTAGGTCAAATATCAAAGATTTCTTTTTTCTTTTTTGTCTATAAATTATCAGATTATTATTATTATTATTATTATTATTATTAAAATTGGCCTGTATGATATTTGTGTGAAACAATGTATAAAAAGAAAGTAGAATTTATTTTGCTGAGTTGTGGCCTTTAGCTCATAAATATCTAGAAAATGTGGATGAAAAAGAATACAGATAACAGCTTTGGTCAGCAGTAGATCAAGAGAAGGTCTTTATGTACATTTTATGACTATAAATCAGAAGTCTGGGGTCAACTTGGACACTATAGTGAGCTCTAAGCCCAACGTGTCTCACATGATGAAATCAAATAAAAACGCAAAAAAGAAGATATGTTAAAGTACAAAATCTCAAATATGAGAAGATTAGAAGTTTTTACCTTTTTAACTTTGGTCTAATAAAAGATGTAATTATGATGATAGGCTGTTATTTTTGATGCCATAAACAGATGCATAGGGCATTTGTTTAAATAAGTTTGATATAGACATCCTTGATTAAGGAAATCTTACACTTAACATTTTCTACTCTGTTCAAAATATCAGCTAAAGATCACTTTAAACTACTAATTCTTACAATTTTTAAATACATGTGACATTTATAACTTTCATTGTTTTAATTTTTAAAAGTACTTCATCTAATGAGCTAAGACACATTATTTAAGAAGCACATAATATCCCCAGAATAAGAACATGTACTTTTAGTTAAGTTACACCTGAATCATGTTTTGAAAAGACAGAGTTTTTCACAACATAATGGAACTGACTGGTAAAGAATGTGAACAACCATTCCATCTGGAGCTCTGTGTAAAACCAATGGACTTAGGTGCATCAAATTAGTTATGAATGGGTGGAAACACACTCAGGGACACCAATATAAATATTAGGAATAAAAATTTCTTGGCAGAAACAATGCCCAAAGGGATTAGAAAACAGATATTTTCCTGTTAAAGACAAATGCTACCTTAGAGTTGAAGCATTAAAAATGAAGTAACTGTAAAAAATATACTAAATGACTTACCCAGATTCACAAATACAATCACAACATATCCTCTCTTAAATATGGAACCATAATTGCTACGTTTTATAAAACATGGTATGATGCAGTGGGAGGGGGTGCCTTAGTTGGCCCATACTGGGGGATACCCCCTGACAAGGTACCAGTCATAAGACAGGTCTAGTCTAGAATGATGTTTATTTTGGGGGAATAGGAAGGGGGGGCTGAGTAGGGAGTAGAATCAGAGAAAGAGAGGGAACAGAGAAGGACGGAGAGAGGGGGGAAGAAGAAGGAGGAGAAGGAAAAGGAGGGAGAGAAGAAGATAAAGAGGATGAGGAGGGGGGAGGAAAAGAAGATGAAGAAAGAAATAGAAGAGAAGTGTCCAGCCAGGAACAAGTGGAGAGACAGAGAAACGAAAAGGGGGAGAGAGACCAGAGTGATGAAAGAGTCAAAGAGAAAGAAAAGGGTCAGAGAAGCCTGTGAGAGGGCAAATATTCTTTTTTCAGCAAGCTAGGTTTCTACCTGTTTGTTGCTATGTAACTGTTGGGCAGAGCCAAGAAGGAATGTTAACATGTTAGCAATAATAGTATGAGAATCCATAAATTTTTCTTTTTGTTTTCTTGATCTTATGCATTTTCAATGGAATAACATAAATCTCAGAAGCATTTTAACTTTTCATTACTCTAATTGCTACGTATAAATGACACATTTTGATATATTTCTTTTAGTGATTATAGTTCTATTTTTGTTATTATGATTTAATTACATTTCTGCATTCCCTTTCTTCCCTCCAACCATGTATTTACCTATCCCTGTTCTTCAAGGTCATAACCTTTTTTGCACTAATTGTTCTTATATGCAAGTATGTATATACATTTATATTTCTAAATGTAACATGTTCAGTCTTAATGTTACTTATATATATTCTGGAAGATGGAGTAGAAAGACTGTAAGAGCCAGACTACTAGTTTTCTCAGAGATTGTACCTCCTAGTAATGTTAGAATCTATCCCCATGAAACCTCACCTGCCTAAAAGTGAGCTGAGCAAGGATAATAGACATGCTATAGTGGACTAGAAACAGATCACAACCTTACGCGAAAGACAGGCAAGGAGATTGGATTAATAACATCCATAGCATGACTCTCTTAACACAGAAAGAAAGCCAAAAACAAAATAAACAAACCAACAACATAAACCAAAACAGCAATGACTTCAGCAACAACAAAAAGCAGACAAATATTCTTTGATGCCAGCTTCCCAAAGGAAGCAAAGAGCTGAATACAGTTGAACAATCTGAATTCTTAGAGACTACTTACCAAAACCCTTAAAATTCAGTTGTCTAGGAGTGCTGGGGAGACGGGGAACACCTTTGAGACAGGGACCATTAGAAAGAGGGTTTTCCTATAACATGAGTTTATGTACGCATCTGTTCTTTCTTTTTGTTTTTCTCTAATTTGTTGTTGCTCTTTTACTGATATAGATATTGTGCTTATAGACAGGAGCTTAGCATGGCTGTCCTCTGAGACAAAAGCTTACTCCCAAAAGCTTACTGAGACAAAGATACTCACAGCCAAGGATTGGCTAAGGCTTGGGACTCCTATGGGAGAATTAACATAAGGAATTAAGGGGCTGAAGGAAACCCCACAGGAAGAACAACAGTATCAACTAACATGAACCCCTCAGAGCTCCCAAAGACTAAGCCACAAACCAAAGATCATACATGGGCTGGTCGAAAGTCTGCTGCAAACATGTAGGCACACATGCATTGTCTGTCTTGAGTGGGAGATGATGAGCCTAATCCTGTAGAGTCTTTGTTGTTGTTGTTGTTGTTGTTGTTTTGATTTGTATTTTTTTCAAGACAGGATTTCTCTGTATATCCCTGGGTGTCTTGGAGCTCACTCTGTAGACCAGGCTGTCCTCGAACTCAGAAATTCACCTGCCTCTGCCTCCTGGAGTGCTGGGATTGCAGGCATTAGTCACCACCATCAAGAGTCTTGATGACCCTGGAATGACCCTGGGATACCCAGTAGGCTTGCCTCTCAGAGGAAAATGGAGAATGTAAGGAAGAACTCTGCAAGGAGGACTGGAAGAGGGGAGTCATTTGAGATGGGAATAAATAAAATAATTTATTAATATAAAAAAGATAAAACAATAAAACTTTAGGATTTTATATGACTGAACCAAAATTATAAGCTTAATGTAGACTTAAAAAATGTAGGATATTTTATGTAAATCACATTCTAACCACAAATGACATATCAAAAGATAAAAAAAACAAAACAACTTAGAAACAATGAAGCACAAAAGAAAACATGGGGAAACAAAATCTGACAAAGTAATTACAGACCAATAGGCATTAATAAAATAGTAAGAAGTCATTCCATCTTTATTGCTAATTATAATATAAATGTGCTAAATTCCCCAAACATTACATAGAGGCTGAATGGATGAAAAGGCCAAAGTAGATGTGTACAAGATGACTTTATCACTAAGAATTTATTATAGACTGAAAGGAAAAATGTAATAAAAAATATACTGTATATCAAAATAGACTGTCCATCATCTTCCTTGTTTCTGTCGAGTGAAGCACTTGGCTTTGCCACAACTTCTCCTCCTAAAAAATCACTAAAAACTTTGACAATGAAATTATCCTGTAAACCAAAGTAAATCTTTCCTACTTTAAACTGTTCTCTCTGGTATGTGTCATGTATAATAACTATGAATAACATTGACAGTTGGTTACATAAAACTCTTCCTGTGCTACAAAAGCAACTCAAAATATTATGTTGAAGAATTTGGGAAATTTTAGAGAAATAAGATAGGTAAAACTAGATAGTGAGATACACTGAATGTAATTGAAGAGAAAGTGAGGAAAAGTCTCAAATACATGGGCACAGGGGAAAATTCCCTGAACAGAATACCAATGGCTTATCCTCTTAGATCAAGAATTGACAAATGGGAGCTCATAAAATTGCACAGCTTCTGTAAGTCAAAGGACACTGTGAATAGGACAAAAGGACAACCAACTACTTGGGAAAATATTATTACCAATCCTACATCCGATAGAGGGCTAATATTGAGTATATACAAAGAACGCACGAAGTTAGACTCCAGAGAACCAAATAACCCTATTAAAAATGGGGAACAGAGCTAAACAGTGTCCTCAACTGAGGAAAGTTGAATGGTCAAGAAGCACCTAAAGAAATGTTCAAAGGGGAAATGCAAATCAAAAGAACCCTGGGATTCTACCTCAGACCAGTCAGAATGGGTAAGATCAAAAACTCTGGTGACAACAGATGTTGGCAAGGATGTGGAGAATAAAGAACATTCCTCCATTGTTGGTGGGATTGCAAGCTGGTACAATGACTCTGAAAATCAGCCTGGTGGTTCCTCAAAAAATTGGACATAGAATTATCTGATGACCCAGCTATACCACTCGTGGGTATATATCCAAAAGATGCTCCAACATATAAGTAACGAGGACACATGCTTCACTGTGTTTATATTAGCCTTATTTATAATATCCAGAAGCTGGAAAGAACACAGATGTACTTCAACATAGGGATGCATACAGAAAATGTGACACATTTACACAATGGTGTACTACTCAGTTATCAAAATCAATGAATTCATGAAGTTCTTAGGCAAATGGATGGAACTAGAAAATATCATCCTGAGTGAGGTAATCCAATCACAGAAGAACACACATGGTATGCACTCACTGATAAATGGATATAAGCCCATAAGCTCCAAATACCCAAGATACAATTCACAAACCACATGAAGCTCAAAAAGAAGCAAGACTGAAGTATGGGTGCTTTTGTCCTTCTTAATAGAGGAACAAAATACGAACAGGAGCAAATATGGAGATAGAGTGCAGAGCAGAGACTGAAAGAAAGGCCTTCCGGAGACTAGAGATACATCCCAGACATAGTCACCAAACTTTGACACTATTGTGCATGCTAAGAAAGGCTGGTGGAAAGGAGCCTGATATGTCTGTCTCCTGAGAGGCCCTGCCAGAATCTTACAAATACAGGGTTAAATGCTCATAGCCAAACATTGCACTGAGTGTGAGGTCCCCAATCAAGGAGTTAGAGAAAGGACTAAAGAAACTCAAGGGGTTTGCAACCCCATAGGAAGAACAATAATATCAACCAACCAGAATCCCCAGAGCCCCCAGGGACCAAGCCACCAAACAAAGAGTACATATAGCTCTGGCTGCATATGTAGCAGAGGACAGCCTAGCCAGACATTGATGGCAGTAGAGGCCCATCGTCCTATGAAGACTCTACAGATGCACCAGTGTAGGGGAATTGAGGTTGGGGAGGTGGGAGTGGGTGGGTGGGTAGAAGAACCCCCTCAGTGAAGAAGGGGTGGGGGATGGGATAGGGGGTTTCTGGGAGGTAAATGTATTTTATTTGAAATGTAAATAAATTATAAATAGATAAATAGATAAATAAATAAATAAATAAATAAATAAATATTATTTAAAAAAAAAAACCTAGATAGTGTTAACCAGATTTCAATTGACAATTTCTTTGGGAACTCAGGAAACTTGAACACCAGAGAAAATATGGAAAATAAAGTGTAGTTTCAGAAAAGTGACCGAAATCCTGTTGGGAACAAGCTTCGAGGCTGTTTTTACTACATTGTTTGCATTATTACAGTTGACTTTTTCTTTATAACCTAACAGTTTGTGAAAGTATTCACTTAAAAGTGATGAAAAAGTTAATTCAGTGGAGAAAATTTGAAGGTAGTCCAGAAGTCACAATATAGCATGTTTATCAACAATATATAAAATAACTATCATATAATGAGATTATAATATCCCACAGCTACTTTTTAGAAAATGTATACAAAAACAATGCCATAGACCTAAATATTAACAAATAACTAGAAATGGAAAAACAAATGAGATACCAAATCATCACAACCAAAGGAGTTACTATAATGATGTTAGAAATAATAGAAATTGAAATAGAAAAACAAATCCAAAAAAAAGTTTTGTTTGGATAAGTTTAAAAAACTAAATTATCACAGCCAAACAAGGACTCAAATCAATTAAGCCAAAAATTAAAGAGATTAGAGTTAATGCCATAAATGTCTGAATGAGTGTAAGATCTTTATGAACTAGTGAATTTCATGTTAATCTAGAATCATAGGAGGATAGGTTTCAGGATAATCTCAGCTCAGAACCAGACTTTCCCCTTCTTCACTGTAGCTCTGCAGGGTATAATATACTGTAGATTATATGCAGAGATAATGAACTCTGCTTTAAAACTTCAGGTCTCCCACTTGGCCTCTCGAGGACACAATGCTGTGTAACACTTGTTTTCTACATGACCAGCTGTGTTGTAAGGGTAAGTCCAAGTTTTAAATGTTTTCATGATCCAAAATGCTAAGTAGTGGTGATGCCTTTTTGTACTTCCAGTAGTTTTTCCATTTTTGCATCTTAGAAGACTTATTTGTCTTAGAATGCAGGCTTTTATAGTGATTGCATTCTATTTGTAAATTATGATCTTGCTTTGTCTGACTTTGCTTTTAAAAAAAATAGTAAATAACGAGTGAGAAGCCTGTCTATATAATAGAAGAAAATACTTGTAACTGATAAAAGATCAATGTAAGGAAAGAAGAGCAACCCCAACTACTTATAGGAACTAGCCAAAGGACTTACATAGACAGATAAATGATCAATAGTATGCAAAGGATATCCAATATTACTAAACCCTATGAATACAGAAAGAAATCCCACAATAAAACATAATGTTGCACATCATAAAAAGACTATTAAATAAAAGGAAATAATAAATGTCACAAACATAAAAATATGAACAATTGACCATAATCTCAGAAAAAGTATAAAGTAATGCTTTCATGATGGATAAATTGTATAAATTTTTTTCAAACACATTAAAAGCTGAAACAAGCATTCTCAGTTCTCAATATCTATCTAAAAATAAGTTTAAATGACAATATCAAAGAAATATTTATACCCCTACTCATTTTAATTGTAGCAGTAGTGACAATGTTAAAATATAAATATGAAATCTACACAAAGAATGCATAAAATATATAGGTCAACATAATATTATAAAACAATAAAAGGGCATATATCAACATATGTAATAAAAGCTGCAATGTGGCCAATAATCGATAATATAATAAAATAAGACAATGAAGAACAAAGAATACTATAATATAAAACAATTGGGGTAATGAAGTATAAATATGTACCTCTAGGTATGAAGCAGTAGAAGTCATAGAAATATAGGCTAGAGTAGTGATCAGCAGGGTTTATATTAGAGGAAGAAAAGACATTGATCTATAATTAATATAATTTCAATTATATTACTTCAGTGGCTTATATATATTTTGTAAATTGTTTTGACCATAAAAATAACAATGCATCTACTTTTAGAAATTGTCTTTAAAATAGAAATATCATGTGATACAATGTCATATAGTATAATATGTGTTCTAGTTTTATTTCCAGAAAATTTTTTTTTCAGCAGAAAACTTGCAAAGTAGATCTTTGATGCATCTGTATATGATTATAGGCTATAGCTCAATAAATAACTAGTATTTATAATCTAAAACTTAACATGCTATGATTTTCTTATATAGTAGCTATAGTGCTACACAAAAGCAAAGCAACAACCTGCTTGAAAAGTGACTTAAAATCATCTAATCTGTGTGAATAATCAAAGAATACTACTTAGCTCTTTTGCCTTGGCCAGTCATTTAGCTTCTCTCCATTTATTTCAGTTCTCTGAGCTAAACAAATTAAGGTAATAACTCTATAAAATGGGATAATATGATTAATGTACCTGACTCACAGTGGTCAGTGACTAGTAGGTATATTATTATCTGGGTGTAGGTCATCTGTATTACTATTCTATTGCTACTACTTACATCAGCCTAAATTGTGATGTTTAAAATTATAAAGCTTTGTTTCATTATAGCTCCATGATTTAGCAATCAGATATGGATCTTACAACATCTAAATTTCTTGATGGACTTTTTCTTAAGAGAAATTACTTTGCTAATGATGGTCAGCATTCCCTAGTTCACACTTTTCTTTTTAAGTGACCATGTGAAAACATACAAGCAAAGATGATCCAGAACAATCTTCTTTTCTTAAAAGCTCTTAACCTTCATTTATTTGCAAAGATTAGTTTTCTATATCACGTAGCATGTCCATAAGTTTGAAAGAGGCAACAAAGAAATATTTGGAAAAATCACCATTATTTGCCCTACTGTTACCAATAAGATTAGTCTTTCTAGTTCTTTGTGATATGTATAATTCAAAAAGTAATTTCAGATATCATGGCAAGATTCAGGAAGTAAAAGTAAAATGTAATGGTTATTGCAAAGAAGAAAAACTGTGCCATAATTATGTAAGCCAAAAATAAAGTATATCAATTGTTTTTGAACAGTCACATAGGTAATAAATATACCACAATGAGAAAACTTGTATTCTAAAGTTATATTATCCCTTCTCTCAGAAAGTTACTACATTAAATAGTAAAACCTATAATCTATTAACTGGAAAGAATAACTGCATGTAGTTGAAATAAATACATCAATTTCCACCTATTAAGGAGCAAAGCTTTTCATGATTGTAACTAAAATATGTCACTTACTTAATCATTTTCATAGTTAATTGTCTATCTGCTTCTACCAACAGAACATTGATTTATGTAAGCATATTTCATACAGGTATATTTAACGTGAACTTAGAATAAATTTATAAAGTTGTACAAAAGCATAACTGATTTAATTACTATGAAATTCACTGCCCAATGAGGAAACAAAATGGCTGTATAAATGAATAAGAATGATGGATAGAAGATGGATGGATGGGATGGATGATGGATTAAAAAAAATAGATGGATGGATGGATGGATGGATGAATGAATAGATGGATGGACTGATTGATGAATGAATAGAAAGAGAAATTGTCTTATTTTATGGATAAAGAGAGAAATCCCAGATTTTCAACCTGAAAGCCCAATATCAAGAAAAAACAAAGTGATAATATACCTTATATCTGAGGATATGAGAAATATCAGGGTTGATACCACTCCTAATTAAGGGAAGAAAGAATGGATTAAACTGTCCCAGGATAAGCAGGGAGAGAGAAATGAGAATATTTTTCTTTTACTGTAACTAATCAGATTAAACATAAAATTTAATATTGTAATGATCAATTAATACAAGGTACCTATTATTCCTCAGGCATTTCTCTAGGATTAGATAATTTAATAGATTCAATTTTAAAAAAAGCTATTTTGTCTAGAAATTTACCCAGCATGGTATGGATTCAGAGTATTATGGGTACTGATAGAATCAGTAGAAATAGTAAGTCTTACTTAGTTTGGGAGTGGAAGAACAGAAAGTGTTAAATGCTAGAGCCACTACTTATTATAGGCAAAAGATATTTGGGTTTGCCATTTACATAATGAGTGTAAAATAATTTATAACTGATTATATTTATATTCAAAATTGATTAATAAGAATATGAAATATCTATAAAAGGAAGGGTAAATAATAGGGTAATCTTCATTTATTCTTAGAATAAACTAACAAATGTAGAAAATAAACAACATATTATTCTTGTATGTATTGAATAATAAGGTTGTTAAAATATGGAAGATAGAGTTAAAATTAAACTTTTGAAGCCCAGAGACTCAGAAGGAAAATATGTGCATATTTCTGAGGAATATATTATGAGAACCACAAGAACTATACTTAGAAAAACTAAACTGTCATTTCCAAAATGTAATGTTAAAAGAATAAACACACCTGTGTTGACTCAAGAGATTAAAAAGTAACATTTCACTACCAAGTTTTTGATTTATGGACAGGACTTGTTAATGTTTGGGTACTGTTTTCTTATTATGCAGCAAATTTACTTTCAATTTCTACTGCACCAATTTTTTTTTCAACTTCTTTTGTTATAATAACCCTACATAATAGTGCACAAATATTTTTGTAGATGCTGTTGTTTTGCAGAAGGTTAAAGATCTTGTCCTGTTAATATCCAAATTAATTTTAAATTAAAATTGCTGTGGGGTTGAAAGGAAAAGATTTTTAATGGAGCATAGATTCTTGGGGGCAGTGATTGTACTGAATCATCATGTCAAGAGTATATTCATTGGCTGAATGCAGTCATTTTTTGGCCAGGTTAATGTCAGAAATTATTCTTACAAAAAGGAACCATATAAATTTCCACTCTATTTTGATATTTTAAATGAATGTGAAAGCCTAATGCAAAGTCTCACTGCTAAAAGAGAAAGCCATAATATCATATGGATTAGAACAAATTTGCATGAAGGTTTTCAAACGTTAATTTTAAATATTTTTTGGTGAATGTTATCTATAAAAGCATACTTCCGAAATCCCTCCTGGGTGATTATCAGAGAATTGTTTAAAATTTCTATTGTGCTTTCTTTTTCAGATCAGCTAACTGGCTATTCAGTAATTTTTAGACTGAGCCCTTGGGCCAATATCACATTATACCTCATTTAACTACCCCTGACACCTTTACAGCCCTGGTTTCTCTCTTATTCAGTGAAACCTTCTGCTATACATGATAACCAAGTCAAATGACTGCAAGAAATACATAGCAGGATAGAATTAGCTAAGAGTCCAACCAGTTATGACAAAAGCAAGTGTAGGAATATAGAGATAATATTTATTTTCTTGCTTTAGCTAATTTCTCTAAACACAATGCTGTTTTATATATCATTATGTAAAATCATCCATTGGACATTTTAAAAGTAGTAAGACCAAACTCAAAGACAAGTGTTTATGTATCTTTTCAGTAGTTATTGAACACATCCTCTGTGACGGGAAGTCTATTAAACATAAGTGGATAAATATCCGCCATAGTTCTATTTACTGGCATCACAAGTAGATGAATCAATCAATTTCTGTGAAAATTGTAGAAAAAAATGGGCAATGAGTCACAAGCAGCTAAATTATGATGTCTAAGCTTGTTTGGCAAGTAGACCAGAAAACAGATCAACTAAATCCCAAACCATTAACATTCTGATGAGGAACATATTCCTATGAGGACAAACTGAAGTGTTCCTAAATATAGGTGTCATCTTCTAGTATTAGTTGGGATCAAAGGACATGAAGAAGCAAACTGGTATTTTTGTTTGTTTCTTCTACTTGCCTTCTCTCTTGCTGGAAAGGTATTGTATTCTATTGCTGCTGCTTTCCTTCAGTGATATTAGTCTACACTTCCCCAAGTTCAAGAGTAGACTGCATACAGGTAGTCCTATAGTCTCTCAGCACTGGATTGAACTTCTAAGACATCCAGCTTCATGGACTGAGTGCTTACTGGTTTCTGGGCCTCTGTAGTGTGAGAAAGTCATTGTTGAACTACCTGGACTACATAGCATAGGGTAACTTAATAAATCTCATGGTAATGAAACTATTCTCAGCAACAAAAGAAATTCTGGGGGAATCAGTATCCCTGACCTCAAGCAATACTACAGAGCAATAGTGTTAAAAACTGCATGGTATTGGTACAGTGACAGGCAGGCAGATCAATGGAACAGGATTGAAGATCCAGAAATGAACCCACACACCTATGGCCACTTGATCCTCGACAAAGAGGCTGAAAACATCCAATGGAAAAAAGATAGCCCTTTCAACAAATGGTGCTGGTTCAACTGGAGGTCAGCATGCAGAAGAATGCAAGTTGACCCATCCTTGTCTCCTTGTACTAAGCTCAAATCCAAATGGATCAAGGACCTCCACATAAAGCCAGATACTCTGAAGCTAATAGAAAAGAAACTGGGGAAGACCCTTGAGGACATCGGTACAGGGAGAACGTTTCTGAACAGAACACCAATAGCATATGCTCTAAGATCAAGAACTGACAAATGGGACCTCATAAAATTACAATGTTTCTGTACGGCAAAGGACACCATCAAAAGGACAAATCGGCAACCAACGAATTGGGAAAAGATCTTCACCAATCCTACATCAGAGAGAGGGCTAGCTAATATCCAATATATATAAAGAACTCAAGAAGTTAGACTCCAGAAAACCAAACAACCCTATTAAAAAATGGGGTACAGAGTTAAACAAAAATTCTCACCTGAAGAATTTCAGATAGCGGAGAAACATCTTAAAAAATGCTCAACTTCATTAGTCATTAAGGAAATGCAAATCAAAACAACCCTGAGATTTCACCTTACACCATTCAGAATGGCTAAGATTAAAAATTCAGGAGACAGCAGGTGTTGGCGAAGATGTGGAGAAAGAGGAGCACTCCTCCACTGCTGGTGGGGTTGCAAATTGATACAACCACTCTGGAAATCAGTCTGGCGGTTCCTCCGAAAACTGGGCACCTCACTTCCAGAAGATCCTGCTATACCACTCCTGGGCATACACCCAGAGGAGTCCCCACCATGTAATAAGGATACATGCTCTACTATATTCATAGCAGCCCTATTTATAATTGCCAGATGCTGGAAAGAACCCAGGTATCCCTCAACAGAAGAGTGGATGCAAAAAATGTGGTATATCTACACAATGGAGTACTATTCAGCCATTAGAAACAATGAATTCATGAAATTCTTGGGCAAATGGATGGAGCTAGAGAATATCATACTAAGTGAGGTAACCCAGACTCAAAAGATGAATCATGGTATGCACTCACTAATAAGTGGATATTAACCTAGAAAACTGGAATACCCAAAACATAATCCACACATCAAATGAGGTACAAAAAGAAAGGAGGAGTGGCCCCTGGTTCTGGAAAGACTCAGTGAAGCAGTATTCAGCAAAACCAGAACAGGGAAGTGGGAAGGGTTGGGTGGGAAAACAGGGGGAGGGAAGGGGACTGATGGGACTTTCGGGGAGTGGGGGTCCAGAAAAGGGAAAATCATTTGAAATGTAAATAAATATATCAATAAATTTAAAAAAAAGAAAATGTTCATTCCAGGAGTCTAGGCATGACCTCTGTTTGAGGGATGGAGTCACCCACCCATATCAAAAATATTAACCCAGAATTGCTTCTATCTAGAAGAAATGCAGGAACAAAAATGGATCAGAGACTGAAGGAAAGACAATCCAGCGACTGGCCCACCTGGGTGTCCATCCCATATACAATTACCAAACCTTGACACTATTGCTGATGTCAAGAATTACTTGATGACAGGAGCCTGGTATGACTGTCCCCTGAGAGTCTCTTCCAGATACTGACCTAAACAGATGAGATTTCTCACAGCCAACCATCATGGAGGAGTTAAAGGAAGAACACTGCCATGCACAGAGCTCCAGTAGCTAAACCACCAACCAAATAGGAACACATGGCATTTCCTTTGTAGAGGAACAATTCTGTGTTAATATTTTTATCATGGGTGGGTGGCCCCATCCCTCAACCTAGACCTCTGTATATCATCTATACAGGTTCTATCTTCCCTTTGTTGAGTATTTCAGCTTATGCCATCCCCAAGTGGCCTGGGAAACTTGCTTTCCTGGCATCTGGGACTTTATAGTGCCCCCTCCCAGTTCCCCATCCTCCAGAGGTCCTACATACCTCTGTTCAATTGTTCTGATACTCTGTACTTCTCCCCATGTCCTCCCACACCTCATCCTCCTCCCCTTTTTCCTTCCTGATCCTTTCTTCCTCCCAAGTCCTTCCCTCAACTCTTGTGATTATCTTGTTCCCCCTTTGAAGTAGGACTAAAGCATCCACACATTGGTCTTCCCTCTTCTTCAGAGTCATATGGTCTGTGAGTTATATTGTGGGTATTCTGACCTTTTTTCCACATATCCATTTATTAGTGAGTGCATACCATGTGTGTTCTTTTGTGATTGGGTTACTTCCCTTGGGATAGTGTTTCGTAGTTCCCATAAAGTCATTGTTTTTAATAGCTGAGTAGTACTCCATTGTGTAAATGTATCACATTTTCTATATCCATTCCTCTGTTGAGAGACATCTGGGTTCTTTCTAGCTTCTGGATATTACAAATGAGGCTGCTATGAACATAGTGGAGCATGTGTCCTTGTTATATGTTGGAGAATCTTTTGAGTATATTCCCAGGACTGGTATTGCTGAGTTTTCAGTTAGTACTGAGTTTTCAGTTCTCAGTTAGTAGTGTCCAATATTTGAAGAACCACCAGGCTTATTTTCAGAGTGGTTGTACCAGCTTGCAGTCCTACCAGAAATGGAGGAGTGCTTTTCTTTCTCCACATCCTTGCCAGTATCTGCTTTCACCTGAGCTTTTGTTCTTAGCCATTCTGATTGGTATGAGGTGGAATCTCAGGGTCATTTTGATTCCCATGTCCCTGATTATTAAGGATGTTGAAAATTTATTTAGGTTTATCTCAGCCACTTGAGATTCCTCAGTTAAGAATTCTCTGTTCATCTCTGTTCCCCATTTTCAATAGGGTTATTTGATTATCTAGTATCTAATTTCTTCAGTTCTTTGTATGTTTTGGATATTAGCCCTCTATTATATGTAGTTTTGGTAACAATCATTTCCCAATCTATAAGTTGCCATTTTGTTCTACTGATAGAGTCCTTTGCTTTATAGAACCTTTTCAATTTTTTTGAGATCCAGTTTCTTTATAGTTGATCTTAGAGCCTGAACAATTGGTGTTCTGTTCAGGAAAATTTCCCCTGTGCCAATATACTCTTCCCCACTTTCTCTTCTATTAGTTTCAGTGTGTTTGGTTTTATGTGGAGGTCCTTGATCCACTTGGACTTGAGCTTTGTGTAAGGAGATAAGAATGGATCAATTTGTATTCTTCTACATGCTCACTGCCACTTGAGGCATCATCATCTGTTCGTTGAAAAGGCTGTCCTTTGTGCAGTAGGTGATTTTGGCTTCTTTGTCAATGATCAGGTGACCATAAGTATGTGGGTTTAATTTTGAGTCTTCAATTCTATTTCATTTATCTACCCATTAGTCTCCGTACTAGGACTATGCTGTTTTTGTCACTATTGCTCTATAATTACAGCTTGAGGTCAGGGATGATAATTTCTCCAGAAGTTCTCTTATTGTTGAGAATCATTTTTAGGAGAAAAATAGGAGAAATCCTATTACTTTTTTCTTGTTTCTTTTTGTTTTTTGTTATTCCAGATGTATAGAATCTGCATAGAATCTCTTGTTTAAATCTACATTATTTCCTTTAATATCTATGACATAGGAAACACAGGATGAACAAATTACTCCATCTTGGTTTTTTATAGAATGCCTTAAGTATCTCTGATTGTTAAGCTATATTACTTTTATTTTTCCTTGCTTATGTGTATACAAGAGCTTGTGAATTTATCTGTGTATGCATCTGCAAGCCAGTAGTTGAAATAATTTTTGAAAGTTAGATTTCTGGATACCAAATACAAAGATGACAGCACTTTGTTAGGTATTATGAATATATCACTAAAATGTGTTCTAATTTGGTGGATTTTTAAAAATATTTATAAAAGTTAATATGCTCTTAACTTATTAGATATTATTTGCATATGATCAGTTGCTTCTCTCCTGTTGTTTAAAATCTTTTTTGTTTGTTTTTGACAGTTTCCTGACATGTTTAATGTGGGTCTCCTTGATGTTATTCTAGTTGTAGTTAAAGCGTATTCTACATATGTATTAGTTTTTAATGAATTATATTTTATATTAGATATTTATGTGTGGTGGGGCCATAGAAATCAAGGACTAAAGGAGCTGAAGGGGATTTCATCCTCATAGAAAGAAAAATATCAACCAACCTGATCTCTGAGAGCTCCCAGAGATTTAACCACCAACCAAACAGTACACATGAAGGGACCCATGGCTCCAGCAGAATATGTAGCAGAGAATGGCCTTGTCAGGTATCAGTGGCAGGAGAGACCCTTGGTTCTGTGTAGGACTGATACCCTAGTATAGGGGAATGCCACAGCGGGGAGGCAGGAATGGGTGGGTGTGTGGAGGAGCACCCTCATAGAAGTAGTGGGAGGGTGGCTGGGCTAGGTGTTTTGGTTGGGGGCAGGGAACCAAGAATAGGGAAAAACATTTGAAATGTAGAGAAAATATCCAATAAAAAGAAAAGAAAGCCTGGAGTTGGCATTATAGGCAGTTGTAAGCTGCCAGACATGATACTAAGATCCTGTGAATCAGCAATATGCACTCTTAAACACTGTGGTGATTTGAATAAGAATGGCTCCCATAGGCCAATATATTTACTTACTTAGGTTTCATTATTTGAGAAGAACTAGGAGATGTGGCTTTGTTGTAGGCTTTGAGATTTCAAAATTTCACAGTAGGCTCATTATTACCATCTTTTTGCTTATGGGTAAGGATGTAGTTCTCCATCTCCTGCTCAGGTATGGTGCCTGTATACATCCATGCTCTCCAGCATGAAAATGGACTAAATTTATGAAACTGTGGTCAAGTCCCAAAGTAAGTTTTTTCTTTTGAAGATTTGCCTTGGTAAATTTTTTCACAGATATAGGACAGTGACTAAGTCAAAAACAATGGAGTGATTTTCTTGCCTATGGACTAGCTTTTATAAAAAGAAAAAACATTTTTGAAAGTGTTCAGATATTATTTCCATAAATATTCTTTTTGACACATTTTTAGTTCACTTATTTTTCTGAAATTACTGTTTCATCTATACTGATATACTGGGTATCTTAAGCTCTACACATTCATCATCTTTATTGCAACAATTTCCTCCAAATGGACAATCTTATTTAGAATATCCCAAGTGTAGTGATTGTTTTTTACAGCTGCTCAAGTTTATTATTAAGATTCTGTCTTGCATTTTTATTTTAGCTATTATAATATCTCATTCCATTATCAGTATATTAATGTACTTTCACTGACTTTATTGAGATTATCTACTAAGAAATTAATAATTTGAATTTTAATTCTGAATGCATCACTATTTGAAGATAGGGCTTAATTAGTGGTAATTAAACAGACTGAATTATCACCATTTTCAAGAAAGTGGGTCCATTGTTATAGAAGTATATGTTTGATTAAAAATGAATTTGACATTTTTTTCAACCTACTTCCCTTTCTTCATCCTCCTTTCTTTGCCCTTCTGACTTCTGCTATGGAATAATGTAGCAAGGAGAATATAAGTAGATGAAAACTAATCAATTTTAGGCTTTCTTGCCTCCATAACTGAAGTAAAATTATATCTATAATTTTATACTGCTTTCAAATATCTTATTGAAATACACAGGATTAATATAACTTATTGTATTATAAACTCTAATTAATATTACATATATAGTAAGATTCCATATTCCTGATTATTTTTACATATGACATTTTATTTAAAGTTGAACATTTACATACAAAGATGCCAAATTTCAGTCCAGGCATTATTATGCTTTTGTTTGAGGTTTAGTGACTACCCAAAAACCATCACAATTACCCTGAGAAAGGCAATTCATGTTTTTTCTTTCTTTGTTTTTGTTTTTGTTTTTTTTTCTGTTTTTGTTTTTGTTTTTCTGGACATGTTTCTTGATATGCTTTAACATTTTATAACCATTGATGAAGATCTGATTAAATATTTTACCTTCAAAAATTTTTCATTGGACTCTAGTTAAAGTTACCTTTTCTTGATGTGAAAATTAATAAAAAAAAAAATAAAAGTTTCACCCTAGCTTCTTGCTAATTTTAACACCTATACATAGTGTGATGCATAGTGATATCTGAAACTGGCTCAAATAAAGTAGTTTCCAAAATCTGAGCTTTTAAAAGAGCTGCTAAAAGTGTGAACATTTTCTGTGAGGAGTATTTTTAAAAACTGTTTATCACTTTTGTTAGCAAGAAGAATGTTATGGATTTTTTTGTTTTTCTACAAATCTCAATTAGCTGCTGTTGTCTAGTCTACCATAGACCTTGAGAAAGAGAGATAGAAACAGAATAAATGCAACCAGAAATATTGTGTTATTCTAAATCAACTACTTTATTGCTGCTCACACCTCAAAGTTTATAAAGATTTGACACTTATTTTTAAAATCAACTTATTTGTGTTAACATTTATAGAAGGAAAAATTTTGGAGTTCAATTTTATTATTTCTCAACAAATATATGACATAAAATTCACATTATATTAAATGTTCTAAGCATAGATTGTTTAAAGTCTAAAGTATATGAGGCTATCCATATATGTGTGTGTGTGTGTGTGTGTGTGTGTGTGTGTGTGTGTGTGTGTTAATATAAAACAACATCATTTTAAAAGTTCCCAGTACCATTGTCTGGAGATGTGCTAGAGCCAATGTTCCATATTGTGGTGGTTTGAAAAGTAATACTCACACACAGACACATGTATCTAAATGCTTGGCCCATAGAGAGTAGCAATATTAGAAGATAGATCCATGAAGAAGTAGGTGTGGTCTTGTTGGAGGAAGTATGTTGCTATGTGTGAGTTTTGAGTTCTCCTGTGCTTATGCTACACCCAATGTGACACATAGTCTCCTTTTATTGTTTCTTAATCAAGATGTAGAACACTTGGCTTATCCAGTACCAGAAATACGTGAACCATGCAATGCTTCCCACCATGATGATAATGGAGTAGACCTCTAAAACTGCAGTCTATCCCCAATTAATGTTGTCTTTATAAGAGTTGGTGTGGTCATAGTATCCCTTCACAGCAATAAAACCCTAACTAAGACAGATATCAACAGATGACTGTCTTATGTGATTCTTAGAAAAGTCAGAGATGGTCATGAATAGAGACACATGAAAAGACAACTCTCTGTTCTGATATTCTTCTCTTTTTATTATTTAATTGAAAATAAAATTTATACAATGTATTATGATTGAATTTGTTCACTTACCACATCTCCTTTGTTCTGGACTTACCATGGACCCAACTCTATGACTTTTCTTTCTCTCTCTTTAATAAACAAACAAAACTCACACTTACATACAAAAATCCCCACAAATACATAAAATGTGAAAACCAAAGTATATAAGCAAAAGACAAATAAAGCAAAAAAAAAAAAAATCCAAAGAAGCTATTTGAAACAAAATTTCTTTTGAAATACCTTTGGATTCATTTTGGTTTTGGTTATATACTCCTGAGTATGTGTCATGCCCTTAATTGTGTAATGTATATTCAATGAAGCTCCATTGGAAGAAAGTCTTTTCTTTCCTTTGTAAACAATTGCAAATAGCTTCTTAGTCATGCTTTCAGACCAGTGTCCTTTCCTCTTCTCAGTGATAGGATCCACCTGGATTGATTCTGTAAAGACCCTGCACATGTTATCAAGGTTTTCATGCGTTCATAAGTCTCCTATATCTATACATCACTATTTCCTTGGAATTTTCCATCACCTCTGTATGCTAACATTTTTTTGTCCTCCTCTTCTTCATGGGGTTGAGATTTGAGATCTTTATCTCCTTTAAGACTTAATGTTACATAGTCTCTCACTCTTTGCACATTTTCCAATTTCTCTCACTTTGAATATCTTCTACTGTGGGTCTCTATATTTGTTCCTATGTACTACAAGCAGAAACTTTTCTGATGATGACTAAGGAATGTCATATTACCATAGCAGAATGTCATTAGATGTCATTTCTATTGCTTTTTGTAATTAGACAATACTTGTTGCTTTTCTCCTAGAATTATAGCCTATTTTGTCTCATGTTATTCACACCCTAGCAGTATCAGGCATGAGTATAATCTTATAGAGTGATCTTTAAATAGAGCCAGAGAATTGTTAGTCACTTCCACAACATTTATCCTATTACTACATCAGCCTATCATGAAGATAGGTCATAGATGTAGATAACATGATTTGCAGTTGTGTTGATAGTTACCTTTTTCCTCCATCAAGTTGTACAGTATGTTTCAGTACCATTAAACTCATCAGCAGGGGTGAAACCACTAATTAGACACTAGCTCTATTGCTACATATTAGAAATTGTGATGGTTTGAATACGAATTAACTTTATAAACTTGTATATTTAAATTTTGGTCATCAGTGAGGGGAACTATTTAATAAGAGTTAGATGATGAGACCTTGTTGGAGTAGGTGTGGCTTTGTTCCTGGACCTTTGTCACTTTGGTAGTCTTTACTGTTTCTTAGGCCCATGACAAGTCTTGTTCCTGTTGCTCTGCTCTGCCGATGCATCAGGATTTACCTTCCAGCTACTGATCCAGCACCAGTCAGTTTGCTATCATGGTATCCATCATGATGATAATGTACTAATCCATGAAATGTTAAACAAGTCCCCAATTAAATGCTTTCTCTTTAAGGAGTTGTCTTGATTATAGTGTTTCTTCACAAAAATACGGTGACTAAGACATTTGAAATTAAGTTACGTCTTAAGAACTAGGACCTTACCATCAGTTTTTGAAGAACAAGCAATATCATTGTCAACCACCTGAGATATTTGTGGGTTTCTACTAGCCTCCTTTTGTCAATGACTCAATTAAATGTAACCTATTCTTGACACTGCATATTGCAAATGTTGGTGTAAGATGTCTAGATGAGACAATGTTTCACCCATTACTTGATGAGTCCATTATATTCCATATATATATGTATATATATACATACATATATGAGCTTCTACAGTATCATGCTTCAATATTGCCTGTCAAATTAGTTGTTCCTCTCCATAGTCCTTCCTTTAACCCACGATTCCAGTTCTCTGTCCATTTAAATCTCACAATCCAGTTTCCCCTTTGTATCTTTATAACACTATATTTATTCCCCTTCCTTGAGATCCCTATAGTCCCTTACATTGTATTTAATCATTGTGGTTGTACAGACTATAGCATATATAGTAAAAGCTTATAAAGTAACATCCACATAAAAGGGAAAATATAAAATATGTGTCATTTTGTATCTGGGTTACCTCACTCAAAATAATCTTTATTATCATGAAATAAATTGCAAGATACTGTATAATATAAGTCATTATGTTCACAGGAATAACAAATCTCTATAGCATAAAACAAATATTGTCAGTAATGTAAGAATAAATAAGTAATTCAGCAATCAAATTTGGAGACAAGTGTATACCACTCTCTTTGTTGAATATAACTAGATCGAAAATCAGCAGTGATACCAGAGACTTAACTAATGTGAAAAAAAATAATTTAGCACATCCAAAGCCAAAGAAAGTACATATTTTTATCCAGAACAATATGAAATTCTTTAAAATTGTGCTCATAATCAATTATAAAATATTTCTATAAATTTAAAAGGATTGAACATAGAGTATATAGAGAGATAAGAACACTGGGAGTTAGTCAGGTGGAGATTTTCCTTGGAGCCTGAGTAAATCAGACTCATGAAACTGAAGAGAGGTGACTAGCCTGTGGTAGATAAAGAATAGTTGAAATAGGTTATATAAGTTACAACCCAGTTATGGAACAAGCCAAAGCTTATAGCCTAGGCATTTTGTAAAATAAGTATAAGCCTCTGAGTCATTATTAAGGAAGTGGGGCATGAGGCCTGAATTACACTTTGGCCTTGCTCTTTCTGAATATGAGCACTTTAAAAAAGCTTTCTGATAACTAAACTTTACTACCAACTTGGGCAACCCTTTCCTAGTACTCTCATTTTCCATGTATGATTTTACCTTCCTGACAGAGTTAATCAGAGACACTGGATTTCACAGTTAGGTATTGTCACTTATAATATGTTTGAACATTTTCTGCATGAATAAAAGTACTAATGAGATATTCAGAAAAGACATGGGAAGTAAAATTGCAGTCATGCTTTATTTTCTGGAATAACTTTTTTTACTATAGGTTAAATGAAAGTCAATCTATTAATATTTAATTCCTCATAGTATAAATAGGAAATTAAAAACAAGGAATACTAATTGAAGGGCAGCTATTAAAAGAAGAGTCACATATACACCTTCATGAATAACATTTGTGGGAATAAGAAGCTACTTAAACAATTTTGTGAAAGACAACCTAGCAATAAAAAAGTGCAGATATATTAAATTATTAATGAATACTTTTGAAGCATACAAAATACATTATGGTTCTATTCAGTGGGGAACTTTAAAAGATGCCAGAAGGTCAAATTTCTTATATAAATGTTCTTCAAGTAGTCTATAACTACATTATAAAAATTTCAACCACTTGACCCCAACTCATGTAGTTTTCTCAAGGATTTTCTTCCATCAATCAACCTCTTTATTCTCTCCCCTCAATTTTTCTTTCTTTGCAGAGATATTCTCTGTAGCTTATATTGACATGTTCACACCTTTCTGACATAAATGATACAATTAGATCTTAGGGAAGAAATATTGGCCGAATATATACCTTCCTCGTCAATTCTATTATTATTATAACAGTAGAAAATTCTTGTATTTTGAGGCAGAGTAATATGCTAATTACTATTATCTTTTACTATGTATAAAAAGGTCTTATTTTCTGGATATCCATACTATTCCTTTGTATTGCTTAAAAGTATATTCAGCACATACAGCCTGTCCTGATAAATTATTACATCTGATACCTAAAGTGTTGCATGCCATGAACTAGCAATTGAATTGAGCATATTACTGATGAGTACCAGAGAGACACTGATGCTGTTATTCACTTATGCGTTCTGAGTGTAAATAGTATTTGAACCATTACCTTTTCTATTATGATTCAATATCTGGACACAATGCAATGGAGTCATACCTAGATTTCTACTTAATATTTCTATTCTCCTGACAAATAGAAAAGAATTTCTCTTGAATCTTGCTGTATTCACCCAATGAGTATATTCTAAATTGTACATGATTTTAATTGAACAATGTGGTTGCTCTAGCAAGAGATCACTTCCAAAGACCATCTCTGTCTGTGATTGGACTGGAATGACACACCTTGCATCCCTCTGTCTGGACTACAGATATGCCCATAATATACACATCCATAACAATGGAAGGTAATGTTAGTTTGTAGAAGGAAGCAATCATGTTTGAAAGTGACTTCAAATTGAGGGGCAGACAATGTAATGAATCAGAGTAAAATTTGAGAATGAATCAGAAATAGGATATTCCCAACTCTCATGAGAACAGACAGGAAGAGACTACTTAAGAGAAGGGCAGAGTGAGTCAAGGTAGAATGCATTTCAGTGAATACAGTTCAGTTGAATTCGGGCAATGCAGTAGAATTCAGTTGAATTCAGTTGAGTGCAGTTCAGTAAAGTTCATGGAGTTCTGTTTAGTTCTGTTGAGTTCCATTAAGTTCTATGCAGATAAGTAATGGAATTCAGAGGTGGATTTTTCCATATAGAGCAATTTAGTCAGAAGCCAAGGGAAGGCAGTTTAAAATAGTCCGCTTTAAGAAGAGTTTTCAGCCAAAACAGCTGAGTTGAGCCAGCCAGCCCCAGTTCAGAAAGAACGAGAAAGGTTGAGCTTATTCAGCAGTATACCTCTGAAATGACAATTACATCTGGCAAATACGTATTACTTTTACACTATATTATTTTTATTGGTATTGGATATTCTATATTTGGCAACTATATGCTAATATTTGGCAAGTCAAATGCCTGGTTTTATCATATACTATATATGTGCCTGGGCCAAGTCAATAACACTTTTTTGGACTCTATTAAATCATGTAACATAAGAAAATACTACACATATTTTGTCTTGGTTGTGGTTTACATTCTATTGTCCATAATAAAAAATTAACACCAAAGTTTAAATGTAAGGTGTGACTAACATATATTAATCCCTCTGCAATAAATTAATAAATGATTCTAGTGTAAACATTATATATAATTCCCATATACTTTCTCAATTATTCTACAGTATCTTCCTGGAAAACTTGTATTACTATTTATGGCTTCATAGTATAATTTATAAACGAGTATAAGTTTTATAACTTATAAACATATATAACTTATAAACAGTATAACTTATAAACATAGTATAGCTTTTCCTGTTGTTGTATATGAAAAGCCTGCCCTGCATCTACAAATTCTACACACACTCTACTTCAAACTATTTTATTATATTAGAATTAAAATATGACTATGTATGAGTCTGAATCCATCAGTTCCTCCACATCAATCTTCTCCATAACTATGTGCATATTTATCTCAAACTTTAAAATGTGTCTATTGGGCTTGTGAGATGGCTCAGCTATTAAAAGGAACCAACTGCTCTTCTGGAGGTCATGAGTTCAAATCCCAGCAACCACGTGGTGGCTCAAAACCATCTGTAATGAGAAACAAATAAGGAACCTATAGGCTGAAGTGAATGGGGCTCAGAGTGAGCAGGAGCCTGAGCAAGTTGGACCTGGAGTGAGCAGGGGCCAGAGCAAGATAGAGAAAGGGAAGGGGGCGTGGGAAATGCTCCTATCATATTTCTTCATATAATTGAGAAACTCTGACCATCATCCACTAAAATGCAGCATGGATACTCTATAATTGAACCAGTTTTAGAAATAATAGCAACAATGGGCCTCTGTATCAGAATGCAGTTCCTCTTAGATTATCTTGTCCTGTATTATTGGTATTACTTGCAAAGACAGTCAAAAGAAAATGTATAATGTATTTTTAGTGTTTACATATTTAGGACTGGTCATTAGATTTTAGGGAAAATTATCTACACTAAGTGAATATTACACTCATTTGTAGAGCCACTATCAATATTCAGTTTATATACAAATAACCCCAAATTAAAATTTGTTGGAAAACTGTATTTTGGATAGTGTAGCATGCAAATCAGATATAAATACAATAAAAATGAGGAGTCAGTTTTGTCCAGGAAGAAAGTCAGTGAGTAAATGCAAGGAGGACAATTACATTTATGTGTCTATAGTTTGCATACAACTTTTCTGATAATAAAATTAGAACCAGAGTAAGAGTATTTTTAAACCATACTGTTATATCTGTATACCCTCTTTGAGTGCTATATATTTCCAATAGAAAACATTGTTGAAAGTTTGTAATTGTTTATGACAGCAAGAAATAATTAAATGATAGTTGGGGTTTAGACGTGAGAAAATATAGCTCAATTCATTCAAAAGTGAAATAAAAGTACAGAAGCTCTTTTGTTCTGTTAAATCTTGCAAGAGAACACATAAAAACAAAGCTATGATTGGAATCATCTCAATTGCTGCTTTACCAGACAATTTTTCCCCACAGACTATTTACCTATTAAATCCACATCTGTGTATCAGAAATAAACAAAGGGCACAATCTATAAGGAATAGAGAGATAGAGAATCTATAACCATTTGCCTGAAAATACTCATTCTGTCTGAATTTGATTTTAGAAACATGACACTATAGTGGTTTCAAGGTGAGTTCCTGAAACATTTTGCAATTTTGTAACACCATTGAAGTGCTCAATGTCCTTTCTGACTACATTCATATATATTATTGAATAGCTTCCTAAGAAACTACAGTGATCTGTGTTTTCTGCATATGTCAAGTGACTTCCATATATGATACAGGATGATTTGCCACAACCCAAATAATATAGATATGCACATATAATCTATAAAGATATTTACAGTCCTTAATTCAACCACAGTGGGGGGGTGGTCAGCAGCTTCTCTTCATTGGTTGGGTGCAAATATCTGCATCTGACACTTTCAGCTGCTTGTTGGGTCTTTCGGGGGGCAGGAATGCTAGGTCCCTTTTTGTGAGTGCTCCATAGCCTCAGTAAGTGTCAGGCCTTGGCCCTCCCCTTGAGCTGGATCCCACTTTGGGCCTGTCACTGGTCCTTCTTTTCTTCAGGCTCCTCTCCATTTCCATCCTTGTAATTCTTTCAGACAGGAACAATTATGGGTTAGAGTTGTGACTGTGGGATGGCCCCCCTCCCTTATTTGATGCTCTGTCTTCCTGCTCTCTCTCTACTGTCAGTCATTTCATCTATAGTTCCTCCCTTTGAGTCATGAAAGTCTCTCACCTCCCAGGACTCTGGTACATTCTGAAGGGTACTATAGGAGGACCAGCAGTCTCAATTAACCTGGAATCTCAAGGTCTTTCAGACACTGGATTACCAACCAGGCAACATACACTAGCTGATAAGGGGCCCTCAACATATATACAGCAGAGGACTTGGTTCAGTCAGAGAAAATGCACCTAACCCTCAAGAAACTGGAGACCCCAGGGAGTTTAGAGGTCTGTTGGAGTCGGGGGTGGGGGACATCCTCATGGAGACAATGGTTGGGGAGGAGGTTTTGGATGTAGAACCATCAAAGGGTGGAACAGGAGGAGAGTAAAATCTAGAGTCTAAAAAAAATAATAATAATTTGAAAAAAATTGTAAAAAATACACTTATAGAATTTGCCAGAAAAAAAAGAGAGATTTACAGCCTTTTATCTCAAGAGAGCCAACTAGCCCTTCAATTGAACCAGATAGCTTCCTTTTGTTTAAATTTTTGGATAATTTCTCTTCACGCATTTCATGAAGCTCTCTTGGCTCTTAGAGTGCTTGATGTGCTTAATGCAATTAATATGTATTAATTCTCCTGGAAAGAATCATGCCTTTACCTTTCTGCTTTGCAAAAATTTCAACCTTATGATGGGTAATAGCAAAGTCTCTTCCAGTTTTGTCATGTTAGTGTAAACTCTCTGGTAGATTTACAAATTGAACATTAAAGAACACCATTTTAATAACTTGACTATGATATTCCCATAGTCTCAGATATTCAAATATTTGTTTTCAGTTGATGATATTTGGGAAGGTTTAGGAGGCATGTAGCATTGATGTCATATCTAATTTATTATCTCTGTTCTGTGTTTCTGTACAAGATAGGAACTCTCAGCTTTCTGTTCTGGCTGACACAGCTTTCTACATTCAGCATGGACTCACTTTGAGGCAAAATAATTTATTCTATATGATGTGTTGATCAAGGTGTTTTTTTAACAGCATAAAAACGTAACTAATAGTTCCATTTTATAAAGATCTTTCCCATTTCCCTTTGGTCTCAGCATCATGAAATTTTAATGAAGATAGAAGTGCTAAATCAAACTATAGGTATTTAACCTACTATTTTAATATGATAACCATGAATTTAATTGGTCATAATCCATATAGATTTAAACTAAATCCCATTGAAATACATTCTAACTAATGAGCTGCTTGTATTCCTTACTTGATATTTTCTCATCTTCAATAGCATATAGATATTGTTCATTCAACCTCATAAGTTCTCTTGAATCCCAAGTATACAGAAAGTTTTGTCTTTAATAAAGTTTATTGACTCTACATATTATAGTCTGTCACGGACATACATCAAAAGGGCTAAGATAATTAAGTATAATATAGGTAAGTATATCTATTGTGCTATGCTTAGAATAAAATTTCTTATACCTTATAAAATATGTAAATATTCAAGGCAAAAAAGAAATATGGAGAAATATTATCATATATTGGTAATTTTGAGATACAGAACAGCCTTTGAGTTACAATAATAAACAGAAATCATGAAAAAGGAAGTTATTAACTTGACTACATTAAAAGAATACACAGTGTTTTCTTAAATAGAAGAGAATAAATAAAAGGTTTCTCATAAAGTTAACAGAAATCATTCTAACAAAAGTAAGCAAAGCATGTGAAGGAACATTTTATGAAAATGCAATTATTTCAGTAAGAATAAAAGTACAAGGAAGTATAATTCCATAAATATGAGTTAAATAATAGATATTGAAAAGACACAGTGAAGTGAATACAGAAGACAAATTAATTCACTCATATTCTGTCAATAGGCATGTTAATTAGTAAAATAGTTCTGGAACTCAGTGTAATTTGTATTTCAAACAAACTTATTATTCTTCAGTCTCTGTTATTAAATGCCAGCCTGTGAAGAATAAGGAAACATGTATGCAGAAGGCTGTTCCATATTACATTCTAATAAAGAATACATATCAGAAATAAAATCCCTATGATGCATGCCAGTAAAGGAAATCATTATATATGCATAGAACATTCAAATTGCAGATAGGTAAAATTCACTCTAAAATATTTGTAGATGTTCGTAAAATCAGTATAGCTGTGAGCTCATAGTTTTAAGCACACATGAGTGCTTCCATGTGTTATTCCAAGTTTGTTGTATCTAAAACTTCAGCTGATCATCATTGCATTTCTATAATTTTTTTTGCCTAAAAATATTTGCAGAGTTCTCAATATCAAAATTATTGCATTAGCACAATGACAAGCTAAAATATAAATGTATTGTATATTAAAATTCAAATATGTATAACCAAATAGCCCTCAGATCAAATAGATCTCCCTTTCCTATTTCTGACACTGATTTTTCATACTTTATCCTCAGGCCTGTAATTCTTCCCAAGTTTTGACAAATAGTCTAATGTTATGCAATTATATGGAAGTGTGATCTAAATGACTCCTGAAAACTTTTTAAACAAATTGCTTTAAAATATCTCTACAAAAATATAATTCATTGTCAAAATTTTAGAAAGGCAACAAAATATACTGACTAAAAGAAAACTAATAGTCAAACTCACAATAGAATGTAGCTAGCTTAAATTGATAATTATTACCTTCTTAAATTATGATTAGATTCATATAATTATATAGCATTATTCTATTTTTCAAAGCTTAATATGAAGTACTGCCAGATGTATGAGCATGAGGTGAGAAAAGTGACTGAAATGAGCATGAGACATCTCTAAGGTGATGGAAACACTGTGAAATTGTACTTGATGAGGCAATACTTTCACAAATCAAGAAACAGAACGTGTATTTTTGAAACAGATTATGAAAAAGGTTTGTAAAATATGAACATTGCAAAGTTACAAATTAGTATAGCAATTATATATTAAACAAAAGCTGTATTTTAAAAACAATAGCAGCAATAATATACGTATAGAATTTGTAAGAACAGTTTTAAATAAAAATATTAAGCAGTTATATTACATAGGATTTGCCAAAATTTTAGTGAGAAATAGAGAAAATGTGCAAATAAAATGGAAATATAATATAGGCAGGAATCTTGTACATGTACAAATATTCTTCAGAATTACAGACTTACAGTGTAGCCAAGCAGGTTATGGTACCTGTTGTCCTGGGTTTGCTATTTGAATCTCAAGGTAGAGAGAAGTGATTTTAATAAGTTTTCCTCTGATGTCTATATGCATGCACACATACACATAGTCATACTAATAAACATTCATTAAATGCATACAAACATATACATACACAAATGCAATAAAAATTTATAATAAGACATTTAATGAAATCACACCAAAAAATCTTTTCAATCATATTTTTTCTTAAAATTTACTGAGATATATAAACAAGTAAACACAATTAAATTTCATTTAATAAAATATAGAACAATCATTAAGATAAAATAAAAATATAGAAGAGTATCAGCATGGTATATATTGCTATATTTCACTATTTGAAAACTAATATATTTTCAATATCCTGCCATAGATAAAAATCAATTAATACATTTAATGGAGAATTCTTATGATTAATAGTGATTTCAAAGGAATAATGGTAACAAACATCATGCCAGAAAGTAAAATGGGAAAAGGCTCATAAATAATGTTAATTGGCAGGGAAAATAAAAATGTAAGTTTCAGAGTAAAAGATTATTATGACTTTAATCTTCAATTTTGCTCACAAGTTCCTAAATTGAAGGCATGGTCCCTGACTTGTGGTCCTGTTTGGGAAGCTCTGGAGTCAGCAGGCAGTGAGCTGTGACTGCTGGAAGGAGGTTAGTAAAGTTAAGCTCTAGATGGTGCTTTCTCTGCTTTCTGGTGCTCCACAGTATAAGGAACAAAAGCTACAACTACCTACAGCCATGAAATCCACCACTCCTTCATTGCTCTGATTAACTACAACTCTCTGAAACTTTAAGCCCAATTAGCTCTTTTTTAAAGTAGTTTTCATTAGTCATTTGAGACCACCTATCTATCCATCTCAAAGTTTTTAACCCAGAAATGTTCCTTTCCAAAGGAAAGACAGGGGAAAAAATGAAGCAGAGACTGCAGGAAGGGCCATCACAGACCACACCTCCTAACAATCCATCCTGTCTTTAAATACCAAAATCCAATAATGATGTTGCCAAGAGGCTCTTGCTGAGTGGAGCCTGGAGTTGCCATTCCTTGGTAGGTTCTGCCAGCAACTAACCAATGTAGATGTGGAGGCTTAGAACCAACTATCAGACTGAGCTCTAGGGAACCAGGTGGGGGAGATGATGAAGGACTGGAGTAGCAGAGGGGCATTGCAACCCCATATTAAAAAAAAAAAAAAAAACAATCTAGGCTGGTCATACCACCCAGTGCTCCCATAGACTAGACTACCAACCAAAGAATGTACAGGGAGGGATAAATGACTCTAGATACATATGTAACAGAGGATGGATTTATCTAGCATTATTAAGAAGGAAATCCCTTGATCCTGTGGAGGATTGATGCCCCAGCATAAGGGGATGCTGGAGTGGTAGGAAGGGAGGGTGTGGGTGAGTGGAGCAGCATTCTCCTAGAGGAAAAGAGGGAAGGGAGAGGGTAGATATGGGAAGCTGGGTTTGTGGAGGGGTAACTGGGAAGTGTGATATCATTTGAGATGTAAACAAATGGCAGCTGCAGCAGCTTGTCCAGCAGAGAGGGCCACCACCAGCTGAACAAAGGCAACAGGGACTAGGCAGGTCCTGCGACCACTACCACTGGCCACGGCCTGCCAGCCTGGCGGCAGAGTTACAGCACTTTTCACTGCACTGAAGCCACATTAGACCTCCGCCTCCTGCTAGCCAGTTATGAGAGGCTCTCCACCATCTTGGTTCCCGGACACCAGAGCAATCTGACAATGCCAGGTACACAGTCATAGTCTGAGGCTAACACCGCTTGGGTCTAAACCTGTCAGGCTCTGGCCTATACCCAGGTCCTGGGCAGCTCGGTGGGCCATCTGTGTGCAAACCCGGCTAGGAGGTCATTTGCCCTGCAGTCTGGCCACCACGTATAGGGGCGCATGCTGCCATGTTGGCTACCAGATGCCAGAGACAAAGCCAGCTAGCAGACATAGCCTGAGGCTAACATCACTTGGGTCTAAGCCTGGCAGGCTTGTGCCAGCACCCAGGCCCTGGGCAGCTTGGTCGGCCATCTGTGTGCCAACCCAGCCAGGAGTCTGTCTGTGCTCTGCAGACTGCCCAGCACTTGTAGGAGCACACAAGCAGCGATCTGGGCTACCGGACACCAGAGAGATATAACAGACAAAGCCAGCTAGGAGACATAGCCTGAGACAAACATTGCTCAGGCCTAAGCCTGTCAGAGTTATACCTAGTCTCAGGGCCTTAGCAGCTAGGCCAGCCTTGTGTGCAACAACCTGGTTGGGCGATCTGTTGCCCTGCAAAGGGATCAGCACTTGGAAAAGGCCCCACAGCATGCACCATCATCACTCCCTGAAGGAGCAAACGGGCAACAGCAGGTTCACAGAGACAACTCGGGGCAGGGCACACTAGGACTCCAAGGGCACCCAAGAGGAGGCAGCACATCAGCAAGCTGTGCCAGGGGAAACCCAGTCATCCAGTGTTGCAGAAATAGCCTTACAGGAGGTTCAAACACCAGCCAGTGACAACAAGACCACCTAACACCAGAGATAACAAGATGGCAAAAGGCAAATGTAGGAAAGTTACTAACAGAAATCTAGGCAATATGGCAGTGTCTGCACCCAATTGTCCAACAACAGCAAGTCCTGGATACCCCAATACACCAGAATAACAAGATTTGAATTTAAAATCACTGGTCATGCTGCTGCTAGAGGAACACAAAAAGGGCATAAATAAATCTCTTCAAGAATTAAAGGCAAACATAAATGAGTTACGAGCCCTTACAATGGAAACACAAAAATCACTTAAAGAAATTCAAGAGAATAAGGGTCAAGAGATAGAAGCCAACAAAGAAGAAATGCAAAAAAAAAAAAAAAAAAAAAAAAAAAAAAGAAATGGAGGAGAAATTGAATCAACAGGCAGAAGTCATGAAAGAGGAAACACAAAATTCTCTTAAAGAATTAAAGGAAAACACAAACTAACAAATGAAGAAACTGAGCTTTTGGATCTAAAAACAAGTAGAAACAACTAAGAAAACTCAAAGGGAGACAACTTTGGAGATAGAAAATCTTGGGAAGAAATCAGGGGCCACAGACGCAAATATCAACAACAGAATACAAGAGATGGAAGAAAGAATCTCAGATGCTGAAGATACCATAGAAACCATTGACTCAACAGTCAAAGAAAATGCAAAATACAAAAAGCTTGTAACCCAGAACATCCAGGAAATCCAGGACACAATGGGAAGACCAAACCTAAGGATTATAGGTTCAGATGAGAGTGAAGATTTACAAATGAAACGGCCAGCAAATATCTTCAACAAAATTATGGAAGAAAACTTCCCTAACCTAAAGAGAGAGATGCCCATGAATATACAACAAGCCTACAGAACACCAAACAGACTCGACCAGAGCAGAAATACCTCTGGTCACATAATAATCAAAACCCCAAATGTACTAAAAAAGAAAGAATATTAAAGGCAGTAAGAGAAAAAAGCCAAGTAACAAATGGAATTATTAATAAAACAATAAAACAATAAATAAATAAATAAATAAATAAATAAGTAAATAAATAAATAAGTAAATAAATAAGGTAACCACTTGGCAATATAACATTTCATTAAAAGTATAATAAATCAGTCAATCAAAATATAAAATTTAATTACACATTAATATCTTTGTGGAAGACTGATTGTGTTGTTGTTCTTTGATGTTTAGAAGTATTATGTACAAAACAGAAGTTATTAGACATGTTAGACAAAGGTGTTCCGCTAAGGTATAGTTACAAGCCTCTTTTTACAGTTTAATTTGTAAATGCCTAAAGTTGCTTTTGTCTCCATTGAACATGTTATTTCTCTGTTTTAGCTTCCTCAGTATCCCTAATTACAAAAGGATGAGGCTGTGCTTGCCTTGGCAGCACATATACTAAAATTGGAACTGTACAGAGAAGATTAGCATGGCCCCTGTGCAAGGATGACACACAAATTCATGAAGTGTTCCATATTTTTTTTGGTCACTTGATCTTTGACAAAGGAGCTACAACCATCCAGTGGAAAAAAGATAGCCTTTTCAACAAATGATGCTCTTTCCACTGGAGGTCAGCATGTAGAAGAATGCAAATCGATCCATTCTTATCTCCTTATGCTAAGCTCAACTCCAAGTAGATCAAGGACCTCTACTTAAAACCAGACACATTGAAAATAATAGAAAAGAAACTGGGGAAGGACCTTGAACACATGGGCACAGGGGAAAATATCCTGAATAGATCACCAATAGCTTATGCTCTAAGATCAAGAATTGACAAATGGGACCTCATAAAATCACAAAGTTTCTGTAAGGCAAAGGACACTGTCAAAAAGACAAAAGAGCAACCAACAAATTGGGAAAAGATCTTTACCAACCATATATCTGACAGAGGGCTAATAACCAAGATATACAAATAACTCAAGAAGGTAGACTCCAGAGAACCAAATAACCCTATTAAAAATGGGGAACAGAGCTAAACAAAGAATTTTCACCTGTGGAATATCGAATGGCTGAGAAGAACCTAAAGAAATGTTCAACATCCTTAGTCATCAGGGAAATGCAAATCAAAACAACCCTGAGATTTCACCTCACACCAGTTAGAATGGCTAAGATCAAAAACTCAGGAGAAAACAGGTGCTGGCGAGGATGAAATGAAAGAGCAACACTCCTTCACTGCTGGTGGGGTTGCAAATTATTACAACTACTCTGGAAATCAGTCTGGCGGTTCCTCAGAAAACTGGGCATAATACTACAGGAGGACCCCGGTATACCACTCCTGGGCATATACCCAGAAGATTCCCCAGCATGTAATAAGGACACATGATCCACTGTGTTCATAGCAGCCCTATATATAAGAGACAGAACCTGGAGAGGACCCAAATATCCCTCAGCAGAGGAATGGATACAGAAAATGTGGTATATTTACACTATGGAATACTACTCAGTTATTAAAAACAATACATTCATAAAATTCTTAGGCAAGTGGGTGGAACTGGAGAATGTCACCTTGAGTGAAGTGACCCAATCAAAAAGAACACACATCATATGCACTCACTGATAAGTGGATATTAGGCCATAAGCTCGGAATACCTAAGAAACAATTCACATATCAAATGATGTCCAAGAAGAAGGAAGGAGAGGCCCCTGGTCCTGGAAAGGCTCAGTGCAGCAGTGTAGGGGAATACCAGGACAGGGAAACAGGAAGGGGTGGATTGGGGAACAGAGGGAGGGAAGAGTTCTTATGAGACTTTTAGGGAGGGGGGATCTAGGAAAGGGGAAATCATTTGCAATGCAAATAAATAATATATCAAATTAAAAAAAGAAAAAACCAAAAGTATTAGGCTGTGAATAGCTTTTAGAAATTAATTTTCAACATGTCATAGTTTATGTTATCTAGAGTGGGGAGAATTGGAGAATAAATTGGTTAATTTCTGAAAGAAATTTGCAACTATCTAAGCTTAAGAAGATTATTCAATACATATTAAATAACTAAAATGCTTTCAGAGGTTTCTAACATCAAACCATATGATAATTTCATATGTTTGTACATTCATGGTGGTATATTAAGCAAACTTATCAAAAGAAACACCTATTAATAAGTAATACTCATTTCAACATCAATAGAATCACCTGTTCATGACCTATGAAAAAACAATTTTAGGGACAGTAGTATAGCATAGTTGGGGGTATTGATCACTATTAAGTCTAAGGACCTGAGTATGATCCACAGAAACCTCATGGGGTAGGAGAGATCATACTCTCACATGTTGTCCTCAGAGCTATGTATGTGTACACATACACTCCAAATAAATGTATCTTTTTAAATGAAATGTTAATTTAAAATCTAGTAATGTAAGATATGTACTTTAAACAATATTAAATTGTTTCTGTAATGGATCATTTTGAAAATTTCTGCCATTTGACTTTCCACGATAGAACTTCTCTAAAGTAATCTTATAACTATAATAATATCAAATTATGTTGATGATAAAAAAGTGGCTTTCAACGAATATAATGAAGTTTTTTTTCCTGAGGTTACCCTTTAGACTAGGAGCAGACTTTGGCTCTATCTCTGACTTGTTTATTTCAACAAGAAAACTGGTAAATCAGCTTAAAGGAAATATTTCACATTCCACCCTTGGTTTATCATCACCTTTAGTAAAAATGAGTACTTGATGCTTCCTAATATTGATTCTAAATCTTCTGGCCCCTAAACATACTTCATAGCCATACATATCTGATTTCTAGTTACATTTATCTGATAAATGCTCATGATGCACATTTGAAATTAAAAGTATTAATATGTCATATCAACATGACATATTAAAAGTAGGCCATTTGTATGTACAATTGTTCCATGTTAATAAAATAGTATGCAAAACCAATCAATGTTCCCTACTTATATAACAAGAATTAGGTACAATATCTTTCTTCGGATTTTCCAAGATGCTATACTATAAAAGGACTAGTCTATAAATAACTGGAGTTCTTCTCTGTCTCTGTTTCTGTCTCTGTCTCTCTCTCTCTCTCTCTCTCTCTCTCTCTCTCTCTCTCTCTCTCTCTTTTTATTTTCTATACTCTTTGTTTACATTCCAGATGATCTTCCCCTTCTCAGTTCCCCCCTCCCCATAAGTCCCATAAGCCCTCTTCCCTCGCCTGTTCTCCAATGAACTCCCTCCCTACTCCATGTCCTGGTACTCCACTACAATGCTGGATCAATCCTTTCCAGGACCAGGGACCTCTCCTTCCTTCTTCTTGGAAATCATTTGATATGTGAATTGTGTTTTGGGTGTTCAGAGCTTCTGGGCTAATATCTACTTATCAGTGACTGCATTCCATGTGTGTTCTTTTGTGATTGGGTTACCTCACTTAGGATGGTATTTTCCAGTTCCAACTATTTGCCATGGGCATATGCCCAGAGGATTCTACAGCATGCAATAAGGACACATGCTCCACTATGTTCATAGCAGCCTTATTTGTAATAGCCAGAAGCTGGAAAGAACCTAGATGTCCCTAAATGGAGGAATGGATACAGATAATGTGGTATATTTACACAATGGAATACTACTCAGCAATTAGAAACAATGAATTCTGTCTCTCTATCATTCTATCTCTCTTCCCCTCCCTCTCTTCACCTTTTCCCTCTCCCTCTCTCTCTCTCTCTCAGGTAAAAACATGATAAATATATTTAGCTGATTAGACTTTAGGTTAATCTAGTTCCATGCATGAATTATAAATTTCACATAGAGAGATTGGGAAAAAAGCTATTTTCTACAATTTGTAGATATAGGTCTTTCAAAGACTTTTCTCATATCATATACTCAATTTCATATGGGGAAAAACAAAATGATAACTATAAAAATCCAATACAACCTTGAAAATCTTGAGGTAATGCCTTCCCTGATTTTGAGCTGTTCAACAGCAAAAAAAAAAAAAAAAAAAAAAAAAAAAAAACCATCCAGTATTGGCATTACAACAGATAGGTTAACCAATGGACTCCAACTTAAAACACAGGTTTAAATTCACATACATATGGACATCTGGTTTTTGATAAAGAAGCCAGAAAAATTGAATGGAAAAGGAAAACATTTTTCTCCTAAATTAATTTGTTTACTTTACATCATAATATCTGCCCTTTGATGTAGTCTCCCCATTCCTCAGGTCCTCCAAGGTGTGCTTCACACTTCTCTGATTTGAAAGAAAGCACTTTTAGCAAATGGTGCTGGTATAACTAGATACACATTTGTAGAAAGAATGCAAAAATGCATATCTATCACCCTGTACAAACTCAAGCAGAATTTGATCAAATACCTCAACATAATACCGGATACACTGGCAGAACCTGCTAGAAGAGAAAGAGTGGCAAATAGCCTTGAATGCATTGGCACAAGAGACAAGCTTCTGAACAAAATACCTATAGTGCAGGAACTGAGATCAAAAATTAATTTTTAAAAAAACTACTGTAAGGATATTGTCAAAAGGAGAAAATGGATGCCTACAAAATGGGAAAACATCTTCATAAACTCCAGACATGACAGAGGGCTAATATGAGAGACATATAAAGCACTGAAGAAACTAGAAATCAGCAAAACAAACAATGCAATTTTTTAAAAATTTCATACAAAACTAAACAGAATTCTCAACAGAAACATCTCATACTGTTGAGAAACAAATGTTCAGCATACTGAGCCACCAGGGAAGGGAAATCAAAACAAGTTTGAGATTCCATCTTACACCTGTCAGGTTTCCTAAAATTAAAAAACACATGTGACAGCTCATGCTGGCAAGGATGTGGAGCAAGGGGAACATTCCTCTTTTGCTGGTGAAAGTTCAAACCTGTAAAGCCACTTTGGAAACCAATATGGAAGTTTCTCAGAATATGGGGAATAGATCTACCCCAAAATTCAGCCATACCACTGCTGGGTGAATAACCAAAGACACTATATCTTACATAATCACACATAATAACTATGTTTATAGGAGCTGTATTTATAATAGCCAGAATCTGAAAACAACCTAGATGTACTTTGACCAAAACATGGGTTTAAAAAATGGTATGTTTCAGGGGCCTTGGACCAGCTAGTTTATGCTACCTGGTTGGTGTCTAAGAATTCTCAAATGCCCAGGTTAGTAGAGACTGCTGGTCTTCCTATGGGGTCACCCTCCTCCTCTGCTTCTTCCAGCCTTTCCCAAATTCAACTACATATGTCCCCAACTTCAGACCACTGGCTGGGTGTAAGTATCTGCCTCTGTCTCAGTCAGCTGCTTGTTGTCCCTCTTCAAGTACAGCCATAGTAGGCTCCCTTCTTCAAGTACACCATAGCATGAATAATAGTGTCAGGCCTTGGAGTCGCCCCTTGAGACAGATCCCAAGTAGGGCCTGTCACTGGACCTCCTTTCCCTCAGTCTCTTCTCCATGTTTGTCCCTAAAGTTCTTTTAGACAGAAACAATTCTGGATGAGAGAGGTTTTGACCATGGAATGGCAACCCCATCCCTCCACTTTGATGCCCTATCTTCCTAATGGAGGTAGACTCTCCCCACTGTTGGACATAACATCTAAGGTCCCTCCCCTTGAGTCCTGAGAGTCTCTCATCTCCCAGGACTGATACATTCTATAGGGTCCCTGGCACATATACAACACAGGACTCCCAGATCTAGCCTAGGTGAGAGAAGATCTGCTTAACCCTAGAGAAACTTGAGGCCCCAGAGACTGGAGAGGCCTAGCAGGGGTTGGGGGTGAAGACAGGGTTAAAAGGAATGGGATGAGGATCTGTGGGAGGGTGGACCAGGAGGGTGGTAAAGACTGGGCTGTAAAAACATGAAAGTAATAAAAAGTAATACTACCATAAGTCAATAAATGTCAGATTATAACCTAAAAAATGGTGTATTTACACAACAGAGTATTAAATATCTGTTAAAGACAATGACATTGTGAACTTTGCCAGCAAATGGATAAAGCTAAAACAAAACCTATTTTGAGTGAGGTCACCCAGACCTTGAAAGTCTAGCATGGAATGTTCTGATTTATAACTGGATATTATCTGTAACGTAAAGGATAATCACACTATCATTCAAAGACGTATAAAGGCTACATAACAAGGAGGACCTAAAAAAAAAAAAAAGGACCCGAGGATATTCCTGGGAAAAGAAATGGAATCAATTTCATGGGTAGACTGGGAATGAGAACAGGAGAGATCAGGTGAGAGTGGATGGAAGGAAAAAACACTAGCTGAAGTGACAGGAACTGGTGACCATTTCAGGAGCAAGACAGAAACCTAATGCAATGGATACTCCATGGAATCTACAAGGGTAACACTAGTGAAGACTCCTAGTAATTGGAATATATGGACCCTGAACTGGTCAGCCTTTATATCCAGGCAAGGCTTCAAGTGGAGCTATTGCAACACTAACACTCTAGCATTCGGTTTATCATGTCTGAATGATGTTCTGAGACTTGAACTTAGCATAATCACAATCAGAGAAAGTTCATTAAGAAACTAATTGGGGCAGATACAGAGATCCCCACAATTAAAAACTAGGCAGAGCTTGGGAAGTCCTGTGGAGGAGGGGGTCGAAGGACTGGAGAAGCCAGAAGGATCACAAACACCACAAGAACATGGCCCACAGAATCAACTGAATGGGATTCAGTTAGACTCACAAAGATAAGGTAGCTGGTATGGGTTTGACCTAGGTCCTCTGTGTATATTATAGTTGTGTAGCTTGACATTCTTTTGGGAATCCTAACAGTGGAAGCAAGGGCTGTCTCTGATTCTTTTACCAGTTTATAGGACTCTTTTTCTCCTACTGGTTTGCCTTGTCAATCTTTGATGTGAGAATATGTGCCTGGTCTTATTGTAGCTTTTTATGCTTTGTTTGGTTTCTGTCCTTGGAAGGCCTGATCTTTTCTGAGGGGAGGAGAAATGTGGTGAATCTGGGGGAAGAGGGAGCTGGTATGTGTGGGAGAAGTGAGACAGTTGATGGAAGGAAAACTGCATTCAGGATGTAATATATAAAAGAGAAATAATTGAAAAGATAAAAGAAACACAAAACTATTATTTCGACTGGAGAAATTTTTTTAAAAAACCTGTTTTCTACAATTTTTAGAGACAGAATATTCAAAGACTTTTCTCAGACTAACTTCTTAAATTCTTGACCCCATGATGCCATGATAAATTCATACTCTGAAAGAAATGAGAATTCTAAGAATTTAATTATTAAGAATGATGAGAAGTCATAATCTGCTAAAGACACAGTGAAAACTATAATCATGACATAAAGGAATCAATACTTTATTATACATTTTAAGTGATTTGAATAGAAACAGATGCTAAAGGCAAGTATTACATTTTTCCTGCTTTTTATCTTCCTTTCTTTCTTCACTTATTTATTTAATTTCCCAACTGCAGTTTTCCCTCCCTTCTCTCCTCCAAGTCTCTACAACTATCTCTCCACTCCACCTAATCCTTTGAGTCTCCTCAGGCAGGGAAGGCCTCCCATTGTTACCAATTAGCCCTGGCATATCAAAATTGCAGTAAAATTAGGCACATCTCCTATTAAGGCTAGACAAAGAAACCCAGTTAGAGGAAAGGGATCTAAAGCAGACCGCAGAGTCTGACATAGTCCCTGCTCCCACTGTTTCTAGTACCACATCAAAACCAAGCTACACAACTCTAACAAATTTACAGAGGACTGAGGTCAGTCACATATGGGCTCTCTATTTGGTTCCATCTCTGTGAGCCCCTATGGACCCAGTTTAGTTGTCTGGTGATATTCTTGACCTTTCTGGCTCCTACAATCCTTTCGCTCCTTCTTCCACAGGATTCCACAAACTTCACCTAAATTGACTGTGTGTCTTTGCATCTGTTTCACATCAGCTGCTGAATAAAACTCTTGATGATCTATGAATATAGCAGAATATCATTAAAAATCATTTTTTATTGACTATTTTGTTTCCTTTTTTCCATTTGTGTTTGGTTGTATCCTAGGTTTCTGGGCTATCCAGCCTCTGATTTCTGGCCCTCCAGGCAGTGTTAGGGGTGGGTTCCTTCTCATGGCATGGCCTTCAAGCTGGACCAGTCACTCAATCTCAGCTCCATCTTTACTCCAGCACATCTTTAAGGCTGGACATATTGTAGGTCAAAGGCATTGTGGGTGGATTGGTATCTGAATCCCTCTACAGGAAGTCTTGTTACAGAAGATGGCCAGTTCAGGCTCTACATGCCCCATTGCTAGGAGTATTAGTGAGAGTCAGCCTCATCAGTTTCTGAGATCTCCTATTGCCTTAGGTTTCTACCTCATCCCAGAGATGCCCCCCCAGCCTGCCATCAATTCTAATTGTCTTTCCCAGTACTCTCTCCTCACCCCCACTTAACATATGCAGTTCCCCAATTCCCAACTAAGTCCAACAAAGTCCAGCTGAGTCCAGTCTCATATCCCCATCTACCCATGATTTCTATTCTATTTTCCATGCGCTGAGATTCATATGTCCACTTTGAGCTCTGCTTGTTTCTTAGCTTCTTTTGGGTCTGTGGATTATAATGTGGTTACCCCTTAAATTACTTTACAGCTAATATCCACTTATAAGTGAATATGTGCCATGATTTTCTTTATGGATTTGGGTTATCTCACTCAGTATGATCTTTTCTAGTTCCATCCATTTAGCTACAAATTTCATGATGTTATTGTTCTTAGTAACTTAGTAATATCTAAGTTATATCTTAGTAATATCTAAGACTAAATCTTAGTATACTCTTAGTTATACTAATTAATTATATCTTAGTAATATCTAAGTAATATCTTCTAGACTGGACATATTGTCCAGTCTAAAAAATGTGCTGGAGTGAAGATGGAGTTGAGATTGAGTGACTGATCCAGCTTGAAGACATTGGATGGAGCCCACCCTTAACACTGCCTGGAGAGCCAGAAATAAGAGGCTGGATAGCACAGATTAGTAATATGCTATTTTGTAAATGTATCATATTTTCTTTTTCCACTCTTTGGTTGAGAGATATTTGAGTTGCTTCCAGTTTCTGGCTAGTATGAATAAACCTGCGGTGAACATAGTTGAGCAAGTGTCCTTGGGGGACGGTCCAGCATCCTTTGTGTATATTTCTAGCGGTGATATGTCTGAGTCTTGAGATAGATCAATTCGCAATTTCTGAGAAGCTGTCACATTGATTAACATAGTGATTGTATAAGTTTGTACTTCCACCAGCAATGGAGGAATGTTCCCATTGCTCCAAATCCTCCCAAGCGTGAGTTGTTACATGAATTTTTGACCTCAGTCATTCTGACAGATGTAAGATGGAATTTCAAACTTGTTTTAATTTGCATCCCCTGGTGGCTAATTATGTTGAACATATCTTTCAGTATTTCTCAACTATTTAAGAGTCCTCTGTCTTAATTGGATTATTTGGCTTGTTCCTGTCTAATTTTGTAAGTTCTTTATATATAACCCTCTGTCAGATGTGTGGTTGGTAAAGTTTTTTTCCTTTTGGTGTGTTACTGCTTTCCATTTTGAGGGTTTTCTTTTCTTTATACAAACTTTTCAATTACACAATTTACCAAGTATTGTTTATTGTTTATACTGCCCAAGTAATTGGTGTTCTACTCTGAAATTGTCTCCTGTACAAATGTATTCAAGGGTATTCTCCACCTTCTCTTATATCAGGTTTAGTGTATCCCGAATCATGTTGAGTTCTAGGATCCATTTGACTTGAGTTTTATGTAATATGATACATATAAATCTATTTGTATGCTTCTACATGCAGACATCCAGTAAGACCAATGTCATCATTGAAGATGCTTTCTTATTTCCACTATATCTTTTTTTGTCAAAAAAATCAAGTGTCTATAGGTATGTGGGTTTAAGTGTTGGGTCTATGATCTGATTCCACTGAGCCGCGTGTTTGTTTTTATGCCAATGCCATTTAGGTTTTGTTACCATTGCTCTGGAGTATTGCTTGACTTGAGGGATGTTAAAAACCTCCAGAAGTTCTTTTATTGTACAGAATTTTTTCTTTAGCTTTCCCGTTTTTGGTTGTTGGTTTTTTTTTTTTGTTTGTTTGTTTTTGGTATTGTTTCATGTGAAAATGAGTATTTTTTCAAGTTCTGCAAAGCATTATGTTGAAATTTTGATGGAAATTGCATTGCGTCTGTAGATTCCTTTATCCAAGATGGCCAGTTTTACTATGTTAATGCTACCTATCTGTGAGTACAGAAGAAGAAATTTCTATCTTCTGATATCTTCTTCAATTTCTTTCTTCAAAGACTTGAAATTCTTATCATACAGGTCTTTCATTTGCTTGTTTAGATTTACAGCAAAATATTTTTTATTATTTATGGCTATTCTGTTGGGTGTTATTTCCCTAATTTCCTTCTAATTAACAACCACTTGTCAATAACATCTCCAATATTAATGGACTCAATTCCTAAGTAAAATCACAAGCAAACAGAAGGATGCAAAAACAGGATTTATCATTCGGTTGCATATAAGAAACTCACTTTCCATGTAGCTGTCAGCCTAGATGATCAGACAGAAGCCTAGCCTAACTGTCCTCTAAGATAGTGCACCCAGCAGCAGACTAAAATAGATGCAGAGACCCACCGCCAAACATTAGACCTAGCTCAGGAAATCCTGTGGAAGTTGGGGACAGGATTGAGCACCCAGAGGGGATAGCAACTCCACAATAATACAAGAGAGTCAACTAACCCGACCTTTGGGGGCACCCAGAAACTGAAACACAAACAAAGAGGATACAAGTGTCCCAAATAACCTGGATGTCCCATGTCAGGAGTTTTTTAGATTTAATATATTCTTTGACCCTTGTATTGATTTCTTCTATTGTATCTTCTATGCCTGATATTCTCTCTTCCATCTCTTATATTCTACTGGGGATTTTTCAATCTATAGATCCTCTTCATTTACTGAGATTTTCCATCTTCAGAAGTCCCTCAGTTATTGTTTTCTTTATTGTTTCTATTTCTACTTTTAGGTCTTGAAAAGTTCTATTCTTCATTTCCTTCACCTGTTTTGTATTTTCGTGCATTTCATTAAAGAATTTGTTCAATTTCCTCCTTAAAGGACTCTATTCACTTTCTAAGATCATATGTAATGTCATTTTCTTGTGCTTCAGCTATGTTAGAGTAGTCAGGACTTACTGTAATAGGATAGCTGGGCTTTCTTTAATGGTGCTGTATCGATCCGCATGTTGTTGTTTGTGTTATAATGCTGGCCTCAAGTCATCTGGGTTTGTGATTATTACAGTTTTGGGTACTGATTTCTGACTTTACTACTGTTAGATATGTGTATTTTGGATGTTTTTTCCCTTGTGTTTTGTTTCTTCTCTGGTCTTCTGGCCTGAGTGGGTTCTGTTGTCAGGTCCAGTAAGGTGTTTTTTGTTGTTTTTGTTGTTTGTTTGGTTGGTTGGTTGTTTTCTGTGACTTTAGGGATTTTGGGTGCCAATGTTGCCTCAAGAGTTTCAAGTACCTGTGAGGTTTCTGGAGTTCTGTGTAGCTGCTTGGTTTCTGGGTTCTTAGTGCTGCATGGCCTCCAGCAAAGTAGAAACCTTCTGCCAAAGTTATGGGCCAGAATATGGTGCCAGGAGGAGGGATGCCATTTGTGATTGCTGGGTTGAATTTAAGGAGAGCAAGCAGATGGTAGGTGGTTTCTTAACTCAAGTCCCTAGTACCTGTGTGGCCTCAGGGAAAGCAGCTAGAGTTGTAAGCTGGAATATGGAGGGCAGGAGAGGAAGTGCAGTTTGGGGCTCTTGGGACAGTTTTAAAGAGTGTTATGTAGTAGAGAATAGGGTCATATCTAGGGTCTCTAGATTCAGTATGTCCTCAAGGTAAGCAAACATCTTCTGTTAATGTAGGCCAGAATGTAGTGGCCAGGTATGGCTTGCAGTTAGGGGCTGTTTAGAGTGCCTTAAGAGGAGTTGGCAGGCAGAGGCTGTTTTTTTACCTGGGGAACCCAGTGCAGGTCTAGACAATATCTATCTTGTTCTAATTAAGATGTTGGAAATTACAAAAAAAAAAAAACCTTTCTTTTAAAACATTAAAACACAAGGAAAAATGCAAAATACACATGTTTGTACATATATATATATATATGTATATATATATACATATATATATATAGTGTATATATAATGTGTATATATATACACAACATTTTCTATTTCCAGTCACCTGCTGGTATGCACCTATACTGATTACATATCTTTGTTTTTATGAATATATGGATGTATAGCAATGTCCTCCATATGACAGTTTGACTTCTTTGAAAGATTTAGCCATTTACAGGATAGCTAGATATTGTATTAGATCTGATCTACCTTGAATTCTATAAGCAACTTCCAAACTACTTACTCTTATGGCTCACCATTAGCAGCTACTGCTCCTTTGCACAATTCCATGTCCTTCTCTGCAGTCTAATAAAATTAGAATTCTTTTTTGTATGTATATTTTTATTAGATATTTTCTTAATTTACATTTCAAATGTTATCCCCTTTCCTTGTTTCCCCTCCCAAAACCCCCTAACTCATGCCCCCTCCCCCCCACGGCTCAACAACCCTCCCACTCCAGCTTCCCTAGCCTGGCATTCTTGTGAACTATATGAATATTTATGCCCCATGCACTTTTCTTTTGCTATTTCCAATGGAATCCTTTCTACTAAGATAATCTCATGGATGAGTTTCTTTTTGTCGAGTTTCACTTAAAATTTCAAGACATCATTAAACATTTTATTTATGCTATAGACCTCATTGTTTCCACTATGACTACCACTATATTCTTTAGTTTTATGATTTTTGCATTATAGTATTTATCACAGATATTTTTTAAGTTTCATTTGTATAGTATATTAAACTAGATATAAACTGTTAAGTAAATAGAGATTGATTCACTTTTCCACTAAGCCATTTATATTCTCTTTGCCTCTGTCTTTGCCTTTTTCTGTCTCTTCCTTGAACAGAGCCATATTGGGGCAGTCAAGCACTTGTTAGGAGTTTGACATTGGTCAAGGACAATCCCTGGTTTAGGCAGGAATCTGCCTTTAGGACATAATAGGGAAGTAGGTTAAAGCAGGAATTTTTGTCCTAGGGTGGAGAAGCTCAGTGAAGGTTAAGTACATTGTTTCTCCAGGTCTAGGAATTCCTGAATTAAGCAGGTGACCCACCCAGCTGCCAGAGCAGTCAAGACAAGGACCTCCAAGAGAAGCTAGACAACTTCTACCGGAACTCAGTCTGGAGTGGGGGGGGGGGGGGAGGGTTTGCCCAAACTGTTTAAAAGTCCGACCACCATTAAAGTTTCCGGCCTTGATCAGTGAAATATTGTCTTGGCCCTCCTTCTTTTCGCCCCTTCCCCATCCATCCCTCAGCTTCTGTTCCAGCAACCCAGTTCGTAATAGCTGCAGGCAGCTAAGAAATACAACACTTCCTCATCAAAAATATATTTGTTGATATTTTTTGTTGAGTGAATGAGTGGTTGTAGCTCAATTTGTTGGGATAAATTTGTGTATGAATTGGTAGTATTGATATGCACTTTTATTAATTATTTTTATTGTGCTGTATTTTGCTAAAATTAAGGACTATTTTTAAGCTAAGTGCACATTGCCACATCTCTAAGTCATTCCTTAGTGGAAAAATAGTATATTATAGGAATTTTATAAATCATCTCATTTGATATGTGAAATAAATAGCATGCTATTGGATACATGTACAGAAGAGAAAGTAAGTGAATATGTACCTCTATACACACTCCCTGTTCTATAATGTCTCTCTCTTTTTGAAAATCCATGAAATTAAATAAGAAATATCAGGTACAGCATTATAACCTGAACATTTTAAGTTATCATTAGGATTTTTCCATCCTTCATGGTTTCTATTGCTAATATTTTTAAATTAATTTAATCATAACATAAAATGATAATAGTACTATTTCCCTACCAATATTCCTATAAAAACATAGTTTCAGTATATAAAATTAGTCATGCTGTCAAAAGTAATTGCAGATATAACCTCTTTGTACTTATCATTAAGTACACTCATAAAATAAATACATTTCTTGTTCAACTAGTACAATATAATAGTCAAGGAATGATATTACCTTAGCAACAATACCATTAAGTAGACTCTATACAAATATGAAAATAGAAACAATAGTCTACATCTGTCTTCACTGCTAAATAAGATACATGAGACAATAACTCAAAGGTTCTTGTAGCATTGGTTGTGAATATATAATCCCCATAATTCTTATTTTAAACCTGACCAAATGATATTAGCTATACCATTGATGCATTAAACAAAATTGTTTCTTATGAAGTATATGAAAAGATAGAATAGACAACTGTGCTAAGATAGCCATTGCTCCATTTTTAAAAACAGATAGTCTTCATATATATTGAAAGCTGACCTCAAATTCCAACTTAGTCTCCCAAGCACTCATGACTTAACAGCAATTGTTTTTGTTTTTACATGTGTTAAGACATTTGAGTATATGGAAGTGTTTCTAGTAAGGAAAGTCAAGAGAGAAATAATGTAGTTATAAATAATCTCAAAAATTAAAAGATTATAAACATGTCTTAGTTGAAACGGAATTGCATTACTTTCCTTCTTCATTTTCTTCCCTCGAGCTAATCCTAGGTCTCTCCTCAAGTTGATCACTTCTCTTTCTTGGATTACTGCTTTATTATATACATATGTTATAGAAGTGGTCTAGCTGTTTTGATATTAGAAAATATTATACAAGCTACCAAGGAAAACAAAATAGTCCTATCCAGCTCCAAAGCCTATAAACATATAAACTATTTACGTGTGTGTGTGTGTGTGTGTGTGTGTGTGTGTGTGTGTGTGAAATATTTCTTTGATTCAGAGTAGTACATGAAATCCATCCCACAAACAACATAATCAAAATATCACTTGTTTGCTCCTCAGGTTTGAGGGTACGCCCCTATTTTTTAGGATATAAGACTTACATGATTTGAGCCCAATGAGACTTGAATGCCTTTATTTCCTGCAGAGCAGCTTCAGGGTACTAAAAGATGTTCCAACCTGCGGAACCTAGTAATTCGGGGAGCCTAGGAGAACCCAAGCCTGAAAGAGAGAAACAGGCAGGAAGCAAATGGGGTGTTTTTTGTCAAGGCCTCTTTAATGAAACACAAAACACCTGGTTATTAACCCACCATAAAAGGAAGTAGGGAGGGGCTGAGGAGAAAGCTAAAGGCACAGAAAGAGAAGTTGACTCCAGCTCCAGGCATCTGCAGCTTTCCTGGAATGCTGGTTCCGCCCAGACTATCCCAGGTGTTCTACCAGGTAAGGAACCGGTTGATCAGCCTTGTGTGAAGAAGGGGGTGGGGGTTGGTGGTGTCAGCTGTGAACCACAAGGTCAGTGAACTTTCAAGGTGAGGGCTGTTGAAACTCTGGTTTTCTAGAGTTTATTCTCCAATAAAAAGAAGGTATACAAGCTGCCAAGGAATTAAACAAATCTAACTAGATACAACACCTATAAACCATGACAATGACAAGTAATGCAATCTCTAAAGGTACAATAAGTATTTCCTTCATGTAGGAGTCAACCAATATTCATTGGTTGGCTTTTACCATATACTCTGCTCTATCTTTATATCTACACAACTTATAGGCAAGGCAATTTTGGGTTAAGGTAGATTAGTGGATTAGTGGATTCCTCACTTCTCTGGAATGCCCTGCCTATCTACAGGAGGTGTCCACTTCAGTCTCTGTTTCCCCATCTTGTAGGAATCTCAGCTAGAATTATCCCAATAGACTCCCAGCTAGTCACCAGAGATGCCATTACAATGACTAGTAAAGCAATATATCTGCAAAAGTGCAATAAGTAGTTCCCTTGTATTGCTGGCAAACAATAGTTATTGGTTGGCTGTTTCATTACACTGTTCAAATATGTGCATGTAGAAATGGTTTATAAGTTTATAGGTTTTGAAACTGAATAGGATTCTAAATATTTTCTTCTTTGGCAGCATATATAGCAATTTCTAGCACCACAGACCATTGTTAGAGAATATGTATATATTACAGCAGTAATCCATGAAAGGTAAGTGATCAACTTCAGGAGGAATCATAGTAATGAATTTACTGCTGCCACTTTGGTAGATCAGCTTTTAGGTTTTAATAATAGTGAATATATGAATTTTACCTTACGATGTGAAAACATGAATGATGTGATTTAATACAGAATTATTACTTGATTTATCATTATGCAGCAATCAAAATCCTTATGATTTCAATATGCTAAAATATAATTAATGTTTAATGAATATAATTAATAATTCATGCATAAATATATGTGTGTCAAGAGTGTAGTAGTTCTGTGATTGGATATAGGAAAAAATCACAGAGGAATGTTAGTCTGAATACTCTTCCAATTTTATAATTTTACTGGCTCAAAACAGAAGTGGCATTATGAATAATACACAGTTCTGTCAGCTAAGCTTCAATGTTTTCATCCATATATATTCTAAGTCATATAGAATTCTGAGTATTGTATATGATACCAAACACAAATATTTGGGAACTAAACAAATGTTTCAATCATGCATTTGAAAATTTGCCAATGAATTCAATGAAATATAAATTTATCATTATCTTTAAAAGTTAATTAAATGCATTAAGTAAATATACATTCTGTGTAACAGCTAAGTGTACAACTATGAAAAATCCAAATGAGTCCAGAAACTAACTGCTTATATAGCTGAGTAGAAAGATCCAAAATGCAACTGCCAAAACACAGGAAGAAAGAATTACATTTATGACGTAAGTAGTTAAGGAAGCACATGGAAAAATTCAATAATATCATCAAAATGTGATATTGGACATATTAGGGGAATTTCAGTGAATTTAGTAGATGTAGGAGGAAGGAATCTTGTGTTAAAACAAAATATTAGTACAAAATAATTCTAAATAAATATGGATATAAACAAAAACATATTTTTGATAGATTAGTAATGCACTTATTGCTAAGACATATTTTCTGTATTTGTATGTATGGGGATAGGTATGTATACATGAATGCATGTGCCAATGGAGGTCATTGGAAATGTATTATTTTGAGTAGAGCTACATATAAGTAGCTGTAAGCCATGGAGGAATCAAAACCTAATCCTTGGTGATGAATAATATTATCCCTAAAGTGTTGGGGCCACTCTAATCCCAAATAATGAATTTTGTGAAGTGTCAAGAAGTATGTGTGTTTGTGTGTATGTGTGTGTGTATGCGTTCATGTTGTGCAAGAATTTTGACGTTATTGAAGACAGAAAACAAATGATAGGAGGTGATACCAAACATTAACATCGTTTCAAATGAAAGCATTTCTCTTTTAGTTTTCCTTTTTCTGTTGCTTTGTTAAAATTCACATCAAAAGTAACATAAATGACAAAGGAGTTATTTTAGGTCACAATTCAAGCCATGGTCCACCTTGGCAGGAAATTATAGGGAGGGCCATTGTAGTACACACTTATTCTTATTCTTATCTACTTATTCTATCTTTAATATCTTATGGTAGTATCTCTATGGCTGATGGCCGATTTGTGTGGTCAGTTCCTATCTCTATAATGGAAGGTGACCTGGTTTTGACTGGCACAGGTTTTGTTCATGCTATTGCAAACACTGTGAATTCATATTTGCAGCTGCCCTGTTTTGACTCTTACACATTGTCACTACTCCCAGAATGGCCCGTGAACTTAATCTTACGTTCCATTCAGGGCTGAGTATTCTTCAGTCACTTAATGTCTACATTTCATCCACTTGTGATTAGGATCTACTGCAAATGGAGATTTTTCAGATGTTGGTTGAGATTTGTATTGAAATATGGTATAATGATATTATACCATAATATCTAATTAGGGATTTAAATCTAATAAGAAGTGTTCATTTCGATCATATTCATGCCACTGTTGAACCAATGGTCATATCTTGCTATGCAGGTCAGCATTATAGCTTTCAAACTTCACAATTGTGTAAGACTGCTAATAAGTTTTCTCCTTAAGTAGCTTGAATAGCACCTAAAGCACCATGAAGCAAAGACAGTAGGAATGGTGATATCAGGTGACTACATCAGGTAAGTACTAGATTTTTCATAGACCAAGTATGTGGTGTCTTCAGAAATAGGGACTTAACATTAAAATCTGGGATGATCAGTGCCTTGGCCCATTATCAACTTGGCACACAAATGCATCACTATATTACTTCAACTATATCTTTTTCATTTGTCTCTAAAGTGTTAATATTAGTATGACAATATAAACCATACTTTCCTTTACAAGTGCCACAATATTTAAAACTTCAGATATTTTAAAGATTTTCTTTTAAAGCACTGAAAGTCATCTCTTTCAAACTTGGAAGACTCTAGGTTATCCATAATCTCTTGATTGTGGATATGTTAAGATCAAGAAATGTTGTGTAATAGTAAAAAGATCCTTTTTTATCAGATATTTTCTTTATTTAAATTTCTAATGTTATCCCTTTTCCTGGATTCCCCTCTGAAAACACCCTACCCCATCCCTCCTTCCTCTGCTCACAAACCCTCACACTCTGCTTCCCTGTTGTGGCATTCCTCTACCCTGGGGCATTTAGCCTTCTCAGAACCAAGGGCCTCTCCTCCCTTTGATGTCCAACAAGGCCATCCTCTGCTACATCTGGAGGCATAGGTCCCTCCATGTGTACTGATTGGTTGGTAATTTAGTCTCTGGGGGGCTCTAGAGGTACTGGTTGGTTCATATTGTTGTTCCTCCTATGAGCACAATGTCCCCAGTGAAGGAGCTAGAGAAAGAACCCAAGGAGCTGAGGGAGCTTTTTTTTATAGTGCATCCTGACTACAGCCCACCCTCCACTTTTTCCAGTCCCCTTCATCTTCCTTGCTCACCCAGATTCACTCTTCTCTATTACCCTTTAGAAAGTAGCAGGCCTCCAAGAGATAACAATCAAACAGAACACAATATGATACAATAATAAGAGGTAAAGTTCCTCATATTGATGCTGGAGGAGGCAACTTAATAGGAGGAAAAGAGTCCTAAGAGCAGACAAAGGAGTCAGAGGACATGCCCACTCCCACTGCTAGAAGGCCCACAGAAGCACCAAACTAGCAGCCACAACATAAGTAGAGGACCTAGCATAGACACATGCTTTCCTCTTCACTCTCTGAGGACCCATATGAGCCCAGCAGGAGAAAAGTTACATACTTTCTTATTTCAAGAGAGAAAAACCAGAACATAGAGTTAATCAAGGCAAAACCAATATTTCATAGCATAAATCTCAAGTGCTTGATGGCTGTGACACACTCAAAATCTTCTGGGCTCCAATAATCCTGGGAAGCTCTATTTATGTAGGTCTGTCATTCTCAGCATACACAGTTTGTCTTATACATTCAGGTTCGCTCCCATTTATGGCTGCTGCCACTGTTGGTGGTCATCCCATAGTGCTAGACACTCCAATATTTTGGGGACCCAGTATACCTGGGCTACATCTTCACCTACAGCCCCTTTTGGGCTTTCTGTATGGACTCTGTTTCTGTTGCACGGTACCTGAAGGGGCTTAAAAGGGGAGAGTATAGGGGGTTAGGGGAGTGTGACTAGGCGGCGTGGGGGAAGGTGTCCAGGTGGGCCCTTGCCTGGGCACCTATGCCCTGAGGGACCACACACACACAGGCATAGTATAGAATAGAGTTTATTCAGAATAGGGGATGGGAGTTAGCGGTAGAGAGAGGCAGAGAGGGAAGAGAGAGAGAGAGAGAGAGAGAGAGAGAGAGAGAGAGAGAGAGAGAGAGAATAGAGAGAGAGAATAGAGAGAGTGGAGGCCGGCCGTGACCACGTGGAGGGGGGGAAGAGCCCAAGGGGCAGAGAGGTGAGAGAATGTGGGAGAGCAGAGAGCAAAGAGAGAGAGGAAGGACCAGTAGCCCCTCTTATAGTGGGCCAGATCTCTGGGGCAGGGCATACCTGGCTATTGCCAGGTAGGTGTGGGGTAGAGCTTGGATAGAACCCCAACAGTACCAATCCCCAACTTCTCTCCATGACCTTTTCAAGTTTGGGGCTTCTACTGCATCTGAGCTTGTCCCTTAACCAATGTTTTCTCCTGGCTTCTCATGGTATCGAGCCTCAGCTGCTCTCCATGGCCTCTTCATGATTTCAAAACCAGTACCAACTGGAAGACATTACAAAGTCTAGCTGCCCACATGACACTCAACTTTGCCCTTTACTGGACCAAAATTTCTACATGCTAACCCTGAGGAAACACTTCTAGGAATATTTTTCCTCAATGTTCTGTCTCTTCTTAATCACTGCTATTTTCTTAATTCCAGATTATCAAAATTGATTATCCTAGCAAAGCAGAGACTTTCCTTTAGTGATTCTGCTTTCATCTCAATCACAGGAAGGATTCTATGTCCCTGGTAACCAGAAACATGGAGTCTTAGTTCAAAATTTGAAATGGCTCTTATAGTTAAACAATGTCAACTGAATCTTGGGTAAGAAAGAATTGATTTGGCAAGTCACATGATCACAGAAAGAAATCTGAGCAGGATCTCAAGGTGGGAACCTGAAACAGAAGCCAGGGAGAAATGCTCTTTATTGGTCTCCTTACCATAGATTTCTCAGCCTGCTTTTTATATTTTAATCACGATCACCTGCTCAGAGCTGACACAACTCACAAAGGCCTCAGACTTTTCACAACAATCATTAATCAAGAAAATAATCTACAGGCTTAACTACAGATCAATCATATAAAGCAATTTTTTTTTAAAAAAAGAATTGTTTACATTGTGGTCCCCTCTTCTCAGATGATGTTACCTTGTGATAAGATGATAAGAAGAAGACAATAAAACTGACAAGGACAAATAGAGTTCACCTGACACAGATCAAGTATTGGTGGTGATTAAAAAGTGACCATTAAGGAAAAATATTTCTAGAAGTGTTTCCTCAGGATTAGCACAGATCCATATTACTTGATCCATATTATACAGAGCTATAATATCAAGCTTGGTTTATGTAGAGGAAAATCTGACAGAGTTTAGCAAGTTTTCAAGGATTTATGATGTATTATAATTCAAATATGCACTTTCTCCTTTCATCTTAATTTACTGATTTAAGTACATAATATATATGCATAATTTACATTTCCAAAGTGTAATAAATTAAGTTATACAAAAATGATTGGAGGTAAATGTGAGTTCCATCTCTTACATTTAGTTCCACACCAGGCAGTACATTAATTCAATAAAATGGACAGTGAACAGAAAAATTCTCAAACAGAGTGACTGAATTAAGCTATTTGCATTAATGACTTAATAACATTTAAACAAGTATTTGAATGTAAGAAACAACATGGAAGTTTCATTTTTAAAATATGATGAAATTAATTAGCAGAAAATATAAGTTGAAAAGGTGAGAATAAGTTCAACTTTCACTAATTTAAATAATGTGTAACTGCATAAGAAAATAAAACAGAAGCAAATGACTAACAAAAATAAATTCTCAGAATGCCTTTGTCTAGTTTCTTATTTATAGGGTGCACACTACCAGGATTGGAATTAGTCTGAAAATTATGTTAAACAGTGCTTAAAATTAAATGAATTTTGATTCATTTTTAACATTTTATACACGAGTATAACATAGCTACAATATCTCCACTCCTTGTTACCTACATACAAATAGCCCAGGTCCATCCAATACATCACCCTCTCACCTTGATTGATGCCCTCTTGTCTTTATTAGTATAAACTATTGAATACAAGTAGTGGTACCTGTTGTATTCTGTTGTTATTGGCGGCTGGTTCCTGGAAGAGAAACTTAGGGATAGATGGAGAAACAGCGAAAAGAGAAATGAGTCAAGTCAACATTGTGCTGATCAAGACTAGAACTTTAATAAAATTAGTCAATATACAGCTTAGGAAGAAATCACTCCTTCCAGACTTCAAGGATATGTCCCAGAGCTTGCTGGCTCCAATCTCAGCAGGTTGCCTGCTAAGATCAGCAAACTTCAAGTCTAGCAGATCCAGAATATTTCCGAGTGGCTTCCAGGTGCGAGCAGTGGCCTGTATTGTTCTCTAAAGAACAAATGGCTAAGATTAAAAATTCAGGAGACAGCAGATATTGGCAAGGATGTGGAGAAAGAGGAACACTCCTCCACTGCTGGTGGGGTTGCAAATTGGTACAACCACTCTGGAAATCAGTCTGGTGGTTTCTCCGAAAACTAGGCACCTCACTTTCAGAAGATCCTGCTATACCACTCCTGGGCATATACCCAGAGGATTCCGCAACATGTAATAAGGATACATGCTCTACTATGTTCATAGCAGCCCTATTTATAATTGCCAGATGCTGGAAAGAACCCAGGTATCCCTCAACAGAAAAGTGGATGCAAAAAATGTGGTATATATACACAGTGGAGTACTATTCAGCCATTAGAAACAATGAATTCATGAAATTCTTAGGCAAATGGATGGAGCCAGAGAACATCATACTAAGTGAGGTAACCCAGACTCAAAAGGTGAATCATGGTATGCACTCACTAATAAGTGGATATTAACCTAGAAAACTGGAATACCCAAAACATAATCCACACATCAAATGAGGTACAAGAAGAACGGAGGAGTGGCCCCTTGTTCTGAAAAGACTCAGTGAAGCAATATTCGGCAAAACCAGAATGGGGAAGTGGGAAGGGGTGGGTGGGAGCACAGGGGAAGAGAAGGGGGCTTACGGGACCTTCGGAGAGTGGGGGGCTAGAAAAGGGGAAATCATTTGAAATGTAAATAAATTATATCGAATAAAAAAAAAACTAAAAAAAAAAAAATTCAGGAGACAGCAGGTGTTGGAGAGGATGTGGAGAAAGAGGAACACTCCTCCACTGCTGGTGGGGTTGCAAATTGGTACAACCACTCTGGAAATCAGTCTGGCGGTTCCTCCGAAAAATGGGCACCTCACTTCCAGAAGATCCTGCTATATCACTCCTGGGCATATACCCAGAAGATTCCCCAGCATGTAATAAGGATACATGTTCCACTATGTTCATAGCAACCCTATTTATAATTGCCAGAAGCTGGAAAGAACCCAGGTATCCCTCAACAGAAGAATGGATGCAAAAAATGTGGTATATCTACACAATGGAGTACTATTCAGCCATTAGAAACAATGAATTCATGAAATTCTTAGGCAAATGGATGAAGCTAGAGAACATCATACTAAGTGAGGTAACCCAGACTCAAAAGATGAATCATGGTATGCACTCACTAATAGGTGGATATTAACCTAGAAAACTGGAATACCCAAAACATAATCCACACATCAAATGAGGTACAAGAAGAACGGAGGAGTGGCCCCTTGTTCTGGAAAGACTCAGTGAAGCAGTATAGGGCAAAACCAGAACAGGGAAGTGGGAAGGGTTGGGTGGGAAAACAGGGATAGGATAGGGGGCTGATGGGACTTTCGGGGAGTGGGGGTATAGAAAAGGGGAAATCATTTGAAATGTAAATTAAAAAAATATATCGAATAAAAAAAATCGCTGAAAAAAAAAAAAAAAAGAACAAAGGCCAGGAATATCACAGGCTAAGAGCAGAGGCTGGGGGCCAGGAATGTCACAGGCTGAGCGCAGAGACTAGAAAGCTCAGCTCAGTGCTGGCGGGGGAAGGGACAGGTACCCATATAAATATTTGTGTTGGATTATTTGCTGGGGCATAGGCAACTAATCAATGGCAGCCAAATCAAAGACGTGAATTTCCCTCTCTAAATAGCCAACTGTCTCCAATAGCTCTTCAGCTGAAATTAAGTTTTTCAGAACCTTACCCTACACCAAACTGGAATTTACTCCTGGTTTGAACATAGACATTATATCATTATAGACATTATATCGAATAAAAAAAAAAACTAAAAAAAAAAAAAAAAACTCAGGAGACAGCAGGTGTTGGAGAGGATGTGGAGAAAGAGGAACACTCCTCCACTGCTGGTGGGGTTGCAAATTGGTAAAACCACTCTGGAAATCAGTCTGGTGGTTCCTCAGAAAACTGGGCACCTCACTTCCAGAAGATCCTGCTATACCACTCCTGAGCATATACCCAGAAGATTCCCCAGCATGTAATAAGGATACATGCTCTACTATGTTCATAGCAACCCTATTTATAATTGCCAGAAGCTGGCAATTATAATTCGGCAAAACCAGAACGGGGAAGTGGGAAGGGGTGGGTGGGAGGACAGGGGAAGAGAAGGGGGCTTACGGGACCTTCGGAGAGTGGGGGGCTAGAAAAGGGGAAATCATTTGAAATGTAAATAAATTATATCGAATAAAAAAAAAACTAAAAAAAAAAATTCAGGAGACAGCAGGTGTTGGAGAGGATGTGGAGAAAGAGGAACACTCCTCCACTGCTGGTGGGGTTGCAAATTGGTAAAACCACTCTGGAAATCAGAAATATTTACTCTGAGTAAACACAGTATTATTAGTTTCTGTGTGCAACAGTTATGCCTTGTATATTAGACAGCATTTCAGAGTACCTCTGGTCATCCTCTGCGTCTGAAATTATTGATGTTCCCTCTTCAATAAAGTTCCGTAATACTTACAGGTTGTGTATGGTGTAGATATGCCATCTACCACTGAGCACTAATTAACATCAATTTTCCCAGTAGTCGCTTCTATTCTTGAATCTAAAGTCAATGTCACATGGGTGAAGCTGCTAAGGTCTGCTACTTGCTGGAGCTGGAACATGGCTCCCTTGCTCTAGTTAGTTATCACCACCTTTATGTATTCCAACTCTTTACTGCCTAATCTTGGCTGTCCTGGAACTTGCTTTGCAGATTGATCTTGAAACCAGAGATGTTGAAATCAAAGTTGTGTACCACCATACATGGACTTAAACTTTTCTTCACCTAGAATTTGATCTGTACACAACTGGCTTTGAACTCAGAGATCTGCTTTTCTCTGTCTCCTGGTATGTGCACCCATGCCTGTGCCTCAGCTTTTCATGGCCACTATTTCTCAAGATCAAAAGACTTCCAGTTCCCTTTTATTACTTGAACCACACATTTCATAATTTTCCTTTCTGAGTTAGCTATGCTTCATCAAAATGATCTTCATGAGACTAAACCACAGCAGAGTCTACACTGGATTGATTTAAGAATTCCTTTTCAATGCAATTAATCTGATTGTTCTCTTCACCTAAGCATCAGGCAGACTCTTCAGACAAGTGCAAAACCAGCAACATTCTTCACCAAAATCTCATAAGAACAATCTCCTGAGTTCAAGACATGCTAGGCACCAATGTTTTCCATATTCCTACTAGGATGCCACACTAAGTCCTACTTAAGCCTTCTATGGCTTTCCATATTCCAAACTCCCAAAATCTCATTCCTTTAAAAAAAAATGGTCAAGCTTCTAAGAGCAATACCCTAATCCCTTGGACCAACTTCTGTCTTAGGGTTTCTATTTCGGTGAAGAGATACCATGACCAAGGCCACTATTCCAAAGGACAGCATTTAATTGGGGTTGGCTTGCAGGTTCTGAGGATCAGTTAATTATCATCATGGCAGGAAGCATATCATCTTCCAGGAATGCCTGACTGTGGAGAAGCTGGGAGTTCCACATCTTGTTGCAAATGCAAACAGGAGAAGTCTTTTATCTTTCAAGCAGCTAGGAGGTCTTAAATCCCACCTACAACAGTGAAACACTTCCACCAACAAAGCCACCCTTTCTAATACTGCCACACCCTGTGTCAAACATATTCAAACTACCACAGACGCTTATCTTAAGAACCGTTAGGATTCCCTGGAAGGAAAGCTGGTGAGAGGAAACAGGGTGACAAGGGAAACACATGGAGTGGAGACTTGATTTCTTGCTCAAGACACAAACTGTATTTGGGGTACCACAATTTAAGCTTTTGAGGGGAGACCCTCCTCCCAAAATCAAAAGTCTGCTCCGTGGGTGCAGGCTCCACTGTTTCCACACTGCTCAGCGGGTAGTCTGCTTGGTTCTGTAAACTGTTGGTCTGGCAGATCAAAGGACTCCACTTTGATCCCAGAGCTTGGCCCCAGGCTAGCTCAGGTGTTAGCTAGTGGCTCTCCGGTATTCATAGGAAGCTGTAGGTTCTTTGGAGAACAATGGGCCAGGTCTTCAAAGGCTGAGAAATAGTAGCTAGCCCTGAGGTTCAAAAACCTGCTCAAAGGTTGAGGGAGTACACAACTGTGAACAGTCAAAGACAATGGTCAATGTTTCTATTCTTCTGGGTACCTCTCATACTTCCCTGACCTATAACTCACAAGGAAGTAACTGGAGCCTGATAGTGAGATTCGTATTTAAGCTTTTCATTAAAAAATTTAGTTAATAGAGCTATGTCACATAAAGACACATTGATATATGTATACATTGTGTGTTTAGCACCTTTTCTTCCACGAATCCAAGCAACTATTTATCCAAATATTTTTGCTTTCCTAGACATTTGCTTCTACTTTTAAAACATATACTATTATCTGATTTTATGTAGTCATATAACATCTATGAAGCAGATATGAGAGGAACCACATGCCTAAGACTACCTTGAAATCATTTTATATGATTATCTCCTGTTGCACATACTCTTTGAAAATAACAAATTTCATCTTTATGGTTAAAAATTATATTGTGTATGTGCACTTCAGAGTTTCTTTATTTACTTTGTCATTGATTACCTAAGTTGATTCCATACATTGAGTGTTGTCATAAATCCTGATGTACAAGTTTCTTTGTGGTATGTTGACTAGTAATCTTTGGTCTATATACCTAGGAGGATCATAGAAGCACCAAGCAGATAATCCATTGTTAATTTTCAAAGAAACCTTGATACTGACTTCTAAGGTGGCTGATCTAGGTTATATTCTTACTAGCAGTGAATCGTTTTCTCATTTGTGTACTTCTCCAGCATTTGCTTGAATTAGCTTTCTTCTCGCAGCCCTCTTTTTTGTTCTTCCATTTGGTATTTTGCATTCTTAACTGCCTTATTCTGACTGGAGTGAGATAAAATCTTAATTAGCTTTTATTTGAATTTTGGAAGCTAATGAAGTAGAACATTTTCTCACCATTTATTGGCTATTTGTATTCCATCTTTTGAGACTTGTCCATTTATTTCCTGAGTTGTTCTAGATACTAATCATCTGCCAGATTTATAGCTAGCAAAGGTTTCTTCCATTCTGTAGACTAAGTCTTCAATTAGGTAATTATTTCCTTTACTGTGTAGACAAATGTTCGTTTCCAACATCCTATCTGTCAGTTATTGAAATTATTTTATTTTAGGGGAAAAGGTTAAACCATTTCCCCTAGATGTAGGGCTGAGAACTCCACTCTTATCAGTGTGGCATTGATATCAAACACACAAATGCACACACACACACACACACACACACTACAAGTCCATAAACGTGCAGCCTCAAAGCTTAAGGGATATTGTGGATGATGAGTTGAAGGGATTATTTTTTGTCTTTCATTGAAAATACATTCTTTTCTTATGCACTAATAATTACAATGTGCCCTCCCTCTAATCCTCCTAGATTTTTCCCAGCTTCCCTACTGTCTTCCCATTCCTTTTTATTTCCTGTTAAAAAAATAACAGGCTTCTAAGAAATAGCAAAAAAACCTAACAAAATGAAATATAGTAAGATAAACCAACAAAAAAAATCACATCAGTGGTGGATATTGCAAGCTAATAGTAGACAATGAATCCCAGGAGAAGGAACAAGAATTGGAAACCCATTAATTCCCAAACTTAGGATTCCCATAAAATATTAATGAAAGTTATATGAAATTTGTAGAAGACCTGGTGCAGACAAACAGGCCTTGTGCTTGTTTCTTTTGTCTCTATGAGTTCTGGAGAGATTATAATGGCCAGATGGAAGAGAGAACTGCTGTAAACGACTGTCTTCTACACAGAAGCTCAGAGCAATTCCTACATGAATTCAAGGAAATTAACATTCTAGCATGTGGAAAGGAGGGAATTATCAGTTCCCACACCTCACTGAAAAGGTTTTCAAAGAGATGGCCCCTAGAGGTGGGAAAGTCAATTTTCTTCAAGGTCAGACCTTTTGTAGATTTTCCATGCTCCAAAAGATGGCCCTAAATCTAGGTGTATATAGACCACAAGAGATGGACTCATTTTAAAAGGAGATTGTGTTGGTCTCATGTCTTCACTTATCTTTGTTTTTCTGAGAGAGACACAGCCGAGAACTTTTCCTGACTTTCCTCTTGGCCCTGGTCCCTATTGCTGACTCCTGCTAAGGCTGAGGCCTGACTACTATACCCTGCCAAGGCTACTACTAACTCAACTCCACCAAAATAGACTTCTAATATTTCCATGAGGTGTTTATGAGTAGATCAAGCTGCAGCTACTGACCTATAAACTAAATTGCTGATTTACAGACAACACAGATAAAAGTTGCTCCCAAAAAAAGAACATTATTAAACAGGTCCTCTTCCCTCATATTGTCTCTTTTCCATTACCTGTCGTGGGTGATGTGGTAAAAGAGAGGTTAAAATGTTTCAGAACCATCATTAAAAATAAGATTTAAAAAAAAGTTAAATTTTCAGGACTGCATAAATGTAACAAAGGGATATATTAGAATTCTCTAAAGGGCTTTGACATGTTTTGAATGGAACAAATATGATCAAAGGAAATTATACACTTAAATATTTTTCAAAAATTAACAAAAACACACAAAACATTTTGAAATAGGCAATAACTTTCTAAGTGTGTATTTTTGTACAAAATTATTGAATTACTAAATACACATGTATTTTCTATTACTTTTAGTACCCAAAGAACATAGCATTACAAAATGTGTGTTTAAAAATGTTTGAAAAAATGCTGATAAGTAAAACACTATGAAGATAACCATTTCCAGTACCACTATCTTTGCCACCCTACCTATCCAGGGAAACCATAGGGCAGATGTTGTCCTAGAATCTGTCTCTTTTATTGCCATTTAAATAGAATGTTCAGCACCTGTTTCTCTAATAACCTGTTGAAAATAGCTGCAAAATTCAGTAACAATTACAAAATAATGTTAGAAATCTTAACTTAAAGGAAAAACAGATGAGGTAAAATTTACAATAGCCATCATAAGCTAGCAAGTTATAATGAAGAAAAATTAATTTGCAATGTAAACAGACTTATCTTTTTCTGCAGAAGAGTATTAAATTTTCTGTTATTTCTCTCATAACTATTTATTTCAGTATAATAATTAACACCTACCACAACAGAAACTCAGTTACATATTGAAAATTATACTATGAATAATAATTTCCCTTGCCTTTAACAATTCAGCTATGAAACCAAATATGTTCCATAGAGATAATACAATAAAATATTTTCAATGAAATCGTATACTCTAAGAATATAGTTTGAATCTGGAATATTCCCAAAAACCCATACCCAAAAAGATTTTATTGCAACCCTTGCTGCAATGTGGTATAATTCTAGTTATTTGATAATTAAGTAGAGGATGGGAGGCCACCAGAATATTGCTTTAAGTGGTATGTTGTGAGGATTCTCTGTAACCTACTTTACCTCCTTGCTACTGAATAATTGCTTTCATCTATGATGTAACCCAACATAATAAGGCTTAGTGGCCATAAATTGGTATTTCAATATAAAGTATAAAATATAAGGTTCTAGAAACCCAACATAATAAGGCTTAGTGGTCATAAATTGGTATTTCAATATAAAATAAAAATATCCTCCTCATAAGTTATTTCAGGTGATTTTATTTTGTCAGGGAACATTGAGTAATTCAGGTAATTTGAAATCATTGAGTGTATTTGATTTTGGAGATGAGATAATATTTGATTTACATATTGAAACAAAGTCAGAGATAGAGAATAAAATAATTGAGCAATCTGGGCTAAGGAATAATTTTTGAAACTTTATTTAATAGATTTTGTATTGAAGATAAATATTTTTATGTGTATTTTGTTTCATTTAATGCATTTTTTGGCACATCCATTTATAGATATATTTTAAGTATGCACCAAATACAGTAAACCAGATTTTGAATAGTGCAAAGGACTTCAAGCTTACATTCAAATTTAAGATGTATTATTTTATTGATTTTGAAAACATGATATAGTACATACTGTGAAAAATCCAGCAGGAACATCTTCTGGTTAGGAGACAGTTGCGGGGGAAGGAATTTCACTTATACCTACAGACAAGTATAGCCTTCACCTCTTGAGAAAACTTCTCTTTCCAACAGACAGAGACCACTACACAAAACCAAAACCAGTGCATATGCATTGTTCTGGATCCCATTCCTAATAGATACATTTGCAAAATACTCTCGAACGTCAGGATCAGAGAACATTGAGGAAAATGAGGTAGAAATCTTATAAGAGCCCAAGGATCAGGAAGTTTGCTGTAAGGGAGATATTACCTCTTGTTTATATCAGAAAATACACCCATAAATTCTCACAAACACGACTATACCCAAAAAGAGAAACGTAAGTAATATAAGTACTGATTAACACAATCCAAAGCATTTATAATAAACAAAGGATTTTGTTATAATTGTTCCATGTAAAATATATTCTCTGTGTATAAGTTAAATTTGTCTTAAAATTAAGCTTAAAAATTAGTGTATAAAATATTTTCTGGAACTACAGTGATTTCTGTATCTGAATATAATAAATAAAGCATATTATCAGGTTATATGTACAAAAATGAAGAATATGATTTATTTATAATTTAGAATCAATTGGAAACAAAAATTAAATAATATAATAAGAATTCATAGTAAAAACAATAAATAGGAGATAAAATGTTTAGACGACTTGTAAATCCATTTTTCTAAACTTAGTAGTTTTCCACTGACACTAATTTCTAGATACACTGATTTCTGATTGTTAATAGTTCAAACTTCGACAGTTTACCTCAAAGGTATTATTCCTGTAATAACTTGTAATAACAATATGATGATCTTGACAATTTATTCAAATTCTCAGGTTTTTTATTTATAAAATATTTATAATAGTTTCCATTATATAGTATTGTTACAGGCATTAAATTAAATAATGTAAATAAAGAATTTGTAGTTAGTATTAAAATGATTGTCATTGTTGCAATGATTAGTACTAGATGCTAATAAATCAATTGAAAAAGTGACAAAGGATTGTATAGAAAACGGAAAGTCACAGGTGAAAACTGAACAAAGTGGTATAGTAAAAATGTTTGTGAAAGTGGAAAATATAGATTGATTCATATACATTTTAGATGAGAGATGTTATTTGGTACATCATGATGGTATCAGAAATGTTGAAAGTGCTGGAGACAAGGTATTCATATGTTTAAAAAAATATTGTTTTAGGTTTGAGAGTTCGTTTTGAACTGGGAGGCACACATATGACAGAGTGTGCATGTAGGCCAGAGAACCAGAGAACTTTGTGAAGTTGGTTTACACTCTCTACCATCACTAATGCTCCCAGTATTGAATTCAAGCATGCTGGCTTGCTCAGGTGATACACTGACCAACCAAGCAAATTGCAAGTTGTGTTGGGAACATCCAGCATGGAACATTTGCATAATGTCACCTGTCCTCCAATTTAAAAATGGGCTTATCTGTTGTACAGCTGTCATAGAATCATCCTTTTGCTTTGTTTTGTTTTTTTGTTTTGTGAGACAGGGTTTCTCTGTATAGCCCTAGCTGTCCTGGAACTCACTCTGTAGACCAGGCTGGCCTTGAACTCAGAAATCCACCTGCCTCTGCCTCTCAAGTGCTGGGATTAAAGGTGTGCGCCACCACCACCCAGCTCATCCATGTTTTTGTAACTTCTTCCCCAGGTTCCTATAAGTAACCCTTTACAGACTTACCTACTTAAAAGTGAGAACTTTTTATCTTTGTTCTATTGTTGGTGACCTATCTGGGGTGAATGGGGATTTGTTTTCATTTCTCCAGGAAAATAATGCACCATATGAATGAGTCCCTCCATTGTTCATTGTTGTTATCTTCTTTTGTGTTTGGTTGCTGTTCTTACAGTTGATCTTTCAAATGTCAAGCTTCTAGATGATTATGAGAGCCAGTGACCAATGTATATATTTATATATTTCCTTTTATTGAAAAATAGATATATTTCATATAATATATTCTAATACAGTTTATCCTCTCCAAACTCCTTGCAGATAATCCTCCCCATCCCTCCTATGCAAATACATAGACTTTTTTCTCTTGCTCCTCTAAAAATAAACAGGAATCTGAGTGGATTGTTTTCTTTGCCTGTTTTTCTTCTGCTTGTTTATTTTGTTCAATTTATATTAAAGGTATTGAAGAATTTTTAAAATAATTCATTTTGAAGTAATCCATCAGCAACTTCATTTAAATGAGTTTCTTTTATTTTAAGATGGAATATTTTAGAATCATTAGCAAAATATAATTTTTCAAACACTATATTATTGTTATACTTAATGGAAAGCACATGGCATATATTCAATGTTTTGCTATAAGGTGTTAGATTTTTGCTATTCCTAAGTTGATCAGTGTTTCAATACATGCCTTGAATCCCTAGTTTATAAATTATAAACTTTTAAATTAAAAGTAATTTGAAATGAGCAACATTCAATTGATAAAGATTGAATTGCAAAGTATAAATAATATGGCAACAAATAAATGAATATTAATAATACATTTTAATTATTAATATATTTCTTTTCTTATCTATAAATTATTATGAATACAAAAGTATTACTTTCATAAATTCATCAAGCAGTAGAGCATTGCTTGTGTTTCAAGCACATTTCTAGACACTATTGGTATAGTGAAAAGTGATTCAAAATGACAATCTATTAATTTATATTACAGTGGAACATGCATATACTTATTGAATGTGTTAATTATAAATTAGAATTATTTTTCTCAAAATGGGATGGGCAGGACATTTTAATGAATATATTTAGGGCCAATTCAGGAAAAGGAGCTAAAAATGATAGGGAAGATGTATATGGTAATATGTTATTTGTATCGAAACTTGAATAATTGGAAACATAGTCATAAAGAATTAAGAATGTATTTTACATCTAAAGAATAATAAATCTTAGTATTTTCTTTAAAGTATAAGAAGGCCTCTGTGGAAATGAAGTTTTATTTTGACTATATAATAACATAATTTATCATTTATTTTATATCCTAGTGATCTTTATACTTCTCTCATTTTTTACAGAAGTACTTATCTTCAAACTTACAGTTCTATACATTTAAAAAGCAATGTGTTTTGGCTTTTCTCAGTTGTCAACCTGACTATATCTGAAACCTACTGTAAACCTGAAATTGGGGGCACACCTATGACCCAGATCTTGAGTCAGGAAGAAAACATGACTTTGATCCACAGCTTGATGCTGGAAGACAAAAGCTTTTGATACAGATCTTGAGGTAGGATGACATATGTTCTAAATCTGATTCAACACATCTTTAATCCAGATCTTGAGGCACATCATGAATCTATCCCAGCCCTTCTATTTGAGCCTTTTATATGGACAATTGAAGAAGAAATGGATAAAATTATCTCTATATTTGAATTAGCAATGCTAAATGAAGATGGAGTAAATAATTTAAATAGGCTCATAATACCTAATAAGATAAAAGCAGTAATTAATAAATAGGCCAAACTAAAATAAAGGCCCACGGGCAAGAATGATTCTGAGAAGAGTTTTACTAGGGCTTCAAAGAATTAATAGTGATACTACTACTCAAGTTATTCCATGAAATAAAAACTGAAGAAATATTTCAACATTGTTCTTATGAAGATGGAATAATCCTCATTCCAAAACTGGTTGAATACTTAACAGCCACCCAAAAAGGTAATTATAGGCCATTTTCTCTAATAATCATATGTACAATAATTTCAAAAATAATTGCAAATTTAATCAGAGAAATTACCCTCTATGATCAATTCATCTCAGTGCTTCTGTGAAATAACTTTACTATCTTTAGTGAACTTGCCCTTCATTCTTCAAAGTTTCTAATATTTTGTTGCTCTATACAAACTTAGCCTTGATTTAATTCCTCATCTTCTAATATGGATTTTGGTAGCTCCTTCAGACTTGTATATCTGATGTTAATAGTGATTTTACCATTTATATAGACAGGTTTTTTTATATTATATAGCATACATTTTAGCAAACTTCACTTTCTTTGGGTCACAGAATATAGCTCGGCTTTGCATCTCATGCTCATGGCTCAGTGGCTCAATGACACTGCTTTTGTTTTTAACTTCATTTCTGTCCTCCTTACTCTCCCCAGCCTAACTACAATCATGCTTTTTCCAGTACTTTAGAGCCCAAGCCCTTTGTGTACACTTTAAGTTCCTGGTAAAATAGCACCTTTGATCAACATAACTATTTTTTTATTCCTGATGAGCTGTCATGCAAATTCCCAAGTAGTCATATTCTCTAATCAAAACTGATGTTACAATATAGGACTAAAAATAATCTGTTTTTGTAATTTAGGCATAGTATCTGCCATTTTAGGCTTCTAGAATAGTTTCAAATCACTTCAAAATCTATTTTCACTTTCCACAGTATTTAGCATCCTAGAGAAGGTGTTATTACTGTGACCAGTTACATTTGAAAGCATTTACATAATGAGTGATGTTACTGAAAACTTATCCCAGGTGAGCTATACCATCATTGGTACCTTCTTTTCTTTTCTTTCTTCTTTCACTTACAATGTAAAATAATAATACTCCAGGTATGTAGCCCCTTTATGGGAGGATCAGATGGTTCTTTTCTTTTTCAAGGGCTCTTAAGTGCTTCTTTATAACAGGAGCACTTTCTTCAAGCTCTTTATTCTGCCTCCTTATCTCTCAATATCAGGATATTATATCATCTCACATTCTTACACTTTAAAGCTAGCTACATAATTTATGGAGCCACCCCCCCCCCAAAAAAAGTAAAACTTCAAGTCTGCATCAGAGGCAGCCATGTCCCAGAAGCTTCTTCAAAACTGACTATTTCAGCACAAGATGAGTAGACAATCACAAATTAATTATGAATTTCACACTAGCTACAACTTGGTAAATATATAACCATGAAATCTAACAGTAGTTGTTAATCTTTGTATAGAATTACTGAACCAGTTATTACCATAGCCTAAATGCTTACCCATTATGGGTACATCTCTTCTAACAGAATTGAAGGACAAATACACCTTGATCATTATTCAAAGCAGAGTACTACAGCAGCAGGGGGTTTTCTGAAGGAACAAAAGGAAGAACTAATTGATAGTAGGGAAATGGCAGCTTGGAAAGCTTTTGAGAAAATGTGAAGTTAGCCAAAATGTAGAAATAGCCAATATCTGAAATACAAAATTTTTAGGGGAAAAATGAAAGACCAAATCACTTCAAATTTCAAAATTGCAACTTTAAATACTGGATCCTGTGTAGCTATATTTATTACATGCGGCCTTATGATACCAAGATGCTCTCAGCAACTTAAAAACAAGTAAGTACAAATTTTGTTGTTCACTGATTCCTCCATTCATGTTCTGTTTTAATTGCTTGCCTTCTATAACAGCAACAACAGCAGCAAAACAGTTTCTCATGCCTAAAGTCAGTAACTCTACTTGAAATATAAATCCATTAATTTCCTGTATTCCAATTTAATGTAAGCCATAAATTACAGCATATTTCATTTATGTGTAATTTAATAACTTAATACTTGCTTGTAGCTACTTCCCTTATCTATTCTTCAATGTAAAGCATGTATGCAGTGTTTAGAATACTAACTCCATACCATTCCATCATGTAATTACTTGTTCTGGATAAATCCAGTATTTTCTGAACTTCTGTTAAATTATTCTACTTCAAATCTTTTCATAAACTTACTATTGGCATTTCTCAAGTTAATGGGTCAACAATCAATTAATAAAACACACAAAACACACAAAAAGTATGTATGCAAAATCAGTGCCATGGAAAATATATAGAAATTGTTGAGCACACTTAAAATTGACTTTTGTTTCCTCTATTGTGAAGGACAAACACCTCTGGAATGTATTGGCTTCATTATTCTGAAAAATAATGCTTCCAAAATAGGGTTAACATTACAAAATATTAGTTCTGGAGAAGAACTATGCAATATAAAGAGAAAAGAAATCGGGCATGTGTAGGATGAGCCTTCTGATTTAGAATGCACAAGTGAAAGCTTAGTGTGAAGGAGGGAGGACTGGCTTGGTCAAGCTTTGAGAGCAGTCATTAGAGGATCAAGCAGAACTGGTTGACTCTCGTTCCTCCATCAAGCTTAATTATTGGCTAGGAGCCTTTCACAGTTTTTCAAGTAAGCTCTTGAAGTTATGACACTTCGACTTTCTTGGTAAATGGTGTTCTCTGAACCATGTTCTCTTTAGAGAATCTGAACAGTTTGTACTGCACAGATGGAACCATCCATGCCCTTATGAGCAGAAGCTTTCCCACAAATTCCTTGAAATTGCCCATCTGAAGACACATTTAGAGGAAGACAGTTAATGGAACAAATTATAACTTCTATAGTTGGTTCCTGTGGGAGGACCTGCTAGTGCTTTCTTTTCTAGTACTTTAATATTGCTCCTCATCAGTAGATATAATCTGAACAAATATTGTGGATGTTTGTATTGATATGACTCCAAACTCCATGCTTGAAATTTATGAGATCTTAGACTTTATATCCTTTTCATGTAGGGGGTGCTACATATGCCAACTTGCAGGTATAAGTAGGCAAGAGAACAAGAGTAACTCAGAGGAAATATTTGGAATCATAACAGTTATGTCCATACTGTGTAGTAGTAACCCTCCTTCCTCTTACATTTTATCATGGACGGTTAGTCCCTCCTAAAATAATAGTGCAACTTCCGGTTTTCTGAACACAAACTTTATTAGCAGACAACAAGTTTGCAACCACCTCAGTCTTTTTAAACTTTAGAAATGTACAATCTAAATGCTCTTGAAATAATAACTAAGACCACTCAGTTTCAGTGCCTTGATTTATACTCAAGTAATTATTCTCCCAAGGACACACATACCTCATAGTGGTTACCTACTTAAGGTTTTCTCTTTTTTTCTGGCCTTCTATTGGTCCGTTTAAGCTGCCATAGCAAAGTAAGATAAACTAAATTAAGCAACAAATTTGAATTTTTTCAAAGTAAAATCCTGACATAAGGTTGACAGTATGACCACTATCTTTATAAAGGCTTCTCTTTGTTTTCTTATTTTATACAGACATCAAGAGAAAGTTCTAGTATCTTAATTTCTTTGTAAGGGACCAATTCCTACCATGATCTTACCTTCTTGATTTTACCTAATCATAATTACATATTTCAAGTTCCCAATTCTAAGCTCACCTACAAAGGGTACGCATGTTTCAGTGTATAAATTTGGGTAAATAAAAATATCCAGTCACATAGTATACCAAAATCACTTCCAATTCAACAATTCTCAGTTTTCCAATATATAGCATGTCTTTCAAAATTCCACGGTACTCACACAAGCAATTAGGTTTACCAGAAATCCCATAAGCTAAAGAAAAATATCATTCAATTCAGACACTAATTAGGAAGATAGATGTTTTATTAATACCATAAGATAAGGCTTAAGGCCAGGAAGACTGCCCTTAGTTAAGATATCATTTATAAAGTGTCTTGAGCGTTTACTTGAATTTCTGAAAATTCAGATGTAAATTGAGGGATCTTTATATTTCTTCATTATTTTTTATAATATACTTGAATGATTACTTAAATATAAGTACTAAATATACTATTTTAAATTATATAAATAAGGAATAGCTAAATAGACAAAATATTCATAATCAAGGTATGGAAGGAAGAAGATAAAAGATGGCGGATATTTCATGCCCTTGTGAGTCTCCTCACTCTCCCAAGATATAGCCAATCCAGAATAATCTTGAATGACATTGTTTAAAATATTTAATTAAATTTCATGATGTCAACATGATTGATTAAATCATTAGTCATTGGTGATTGAACTCAAATTCCTAGTCCGTTTCCTTTCCCTGGAGGTAAGTGCTAGGCTGCACTTGAAAGTTCCACCACTTTAATCAAATATTTGGTTTCCTTGGAAACTAAGCCCCATTCTGAAGCTGTCTAAAGACCACCAAGAATCGGTTTCTCAGTATAAATTCACTTATGGTAGGAAAAAGTCTTGCTATAAATAATGAAATAGAGTTCCACCACTCAGGAGAATTTAAGAGCTTGAGGATAACTGCGTCAGGAAATATAAACAAAGACCAAACACATACACTTTTTATAATACATCCAAACTTCTGGTCTTGAAACAAAAGTTTCTTTTAGGATGAAGAATCAGTAAAAGTTAAAAGTTACTGACACCTATGAGTACAATCTGATTGGCCTCAATAGGCTTTTTCCGATTTACCACTATTCTGAGCATTAACATTGCTAAATTTTAAATACTGTTTCCAAATTACACTGAGCAAAAGTGGAGGGTTAGATAATCTACTGAACCTGCTAAAAAAATTAAAAAAAAATAAAAAAACTTAATGAAATGAAAGCTATTCTGCTATACTCATAGGTTAGTGCCTTGTTTAGTCATCAGCAGAGAGGCCTCCTCCTGCATTTTGTGGAGAACTCAACTCAACAAGTGTTATATATTTCACTTTGATCTTTGCATGTATCTAAATCATAAATTGTCTCATAAGTGTATGCCTCCACCCCATCAGGGATCTAGTATAAGGGAAGAGACTGTATCATTGGTTTATGTATGTCATTTTAAAGTTCTTGATCTAATACAGCATTTCAGCAATAACCTAAATAATTTATTCATTCTTTTACATCTATAACTATCTCTCTTATCCATCTATACCTATCTTAGTGTGTTTTGCTTTATTATAATAAAATTCTTTTGAGAGGATAATATGTAAAAGAGAATTAGCCTTCTGATTGTGTCTGGAATATTTAAGTAGCATTGCATCCGTGTCTTCTGAGGATTTCTTAGCATTCTCTCATAATATAGTGGATAGGATTAGAGGCTGAAAAGATAAAGGCAATTATTTAGTTACTATTTATAGAATTTGGGGGCCATATAGTAAGAAAGAAGCATGTGAGTGAGCCAAGAACTCTAAATTCAATTCAGAATAGCTCCCTCTCCTAGCAACAAAATCCAGAGCTACTTTCTCTAACCCACTTTATTATTATTATTTATTAATTATTTTAAATTTTCATTTCAAATCCTGTACCCCTTCCTGATACCTTCTCCATGAGCCCCATACCCCATTCCCCCTTCATCTCTAAGAGGGTACTCCCCTACCTACCCACCTGCTTCCTACTTACCCCTCTAGTATCCCCCTTCTTTGAGGCATCAAGCCTCCATGGGACCAAGCACATGCCCTCCACTGAGGCAGTCCTCTGCTACATATGTTTGCACTTTGCTTGGTGGCTTAGTTCCTGGGACAGGCAATAATTAGTTCAAAATCCATATCTCCCAAGAACCTAAGCACCTTCAACTATGCTCCACTCTTAAAGGTTTTATTAGCGTTTTGTTGTTTCTTTTTAAATTGATTAACTCTTTTTTATATCCCAATTGCTATCCCAACTGCTGGTTCCCAGTCACAGAGTACCTCCCTCATTACACCTCCCCTTCTCCTGTGATAGGATGAGTGCCTCCTGGGTATCCCTCTACCGTCTTGCATCAGGTCTATGCAGGGTTAAGCTCATCCTCTCCCACTGAGATCAGACAAGGTAGCCCAGTTAGGGCTATGATCCAGAGACAAGCAGCAGCTTTATGGATAGCCCTAATATCTGTTCCATATGTGACTGGGGCCTTGGCCCTACCCATGTATGTTCTTTGGCTGGTAGCTCAGTGTCTGAGCGCACCTAAGGGTTCAAGTTAATATACACTGTTGTTGTTCCTGAGGAGTTGCTATACCTGTTGGTCCTGCAATCCTTCCCCCAGTCCTTCCATAAGAGTCCCCTGCTAACTTTGAACATTACCACAATAGGAATAAAACAGCTTGGATCACTAGAATATTTGGAAGATGGGTTATACCCAAACTTCAGAAATATCCAATTTTTTTCTGAATTTGGAAGAAATAATTGTTTTCAGTTTTGTGTATTTCAAGACTAGAATGGAGAATATTAATGTCCTATATATCTATACTTGATAGGTGAAATGTATATTTATATGCGATGAGTGGTCTTCCTGCTAATTAGATTAGACTGAAAAGTGTCTAGATGAAGAGATAATATACTTCTGGATATGTCTGTGAGTGTACTTTCACATATGGTGAGATCATTAGGAAATTATCTAATGAACATTTTAATATACTGAGGAATTCGATATTTAACTGAAACTTTGGAAGGCAGTGAAACTACAGGAGATAGGCCCCACTAAATGGAAATAAATTACTGGAAATGTGTCTTTAAAGAGTGCAGCACCCACACCTTTACTGTATGTTTTCTCCTCTGCTTTCTATCTGTTATGATGGAGACCATTCCAAAACCTAATCCCTACACAATGGAATAAAACCTCTGACATATTGAACATTCTTTAAGATACACATGTTATGCATTCTATCACAGCAGCAATGAAACTGAAGTTCACATCCGGATTCTATTTCTATCAGTTATATTTCTGCTGGGACACAGCAAATGAGTTGTTTTTAAATTTATGTGTACTCTAAAACACATTTTTTTCCAAATGAAATGAATGAATGACCTTCGTAATCAATCCATTTTAATTTTGTGACAAAATGTAGCAGCAGAGTTGTAGGATTTTTTTCGGACACCATGCCTTGTTTAATCACTTGTTTACTTGCTACTTTGTTTTAGCACTGCATCAAGTCAGGAAAAATATTCAAGTAATATGGTGAATATGGCAAATAATTGTCATGTTAGAGTCCCAGTTGCTTTGGAATGATTATACAATTGTCCAACATGTTTTCCAATATTTTCCTATGAAATTGAAACATGGAATCAAAGCATTTTCAATTTTTGACTTTTCTCAGTTATTAAGACAACTAATTTTAATTTTAATTTTATATTTTAATTATAAATATACATTAAGCATCATATATGCTAGATTTCACTGTATCAATTTACCTCAGTTTTAAGCAAATCATATTTCTATTACTAGTTCAAATTCTCTACTGTATCATTCCTCTTGTGATAGTCTTCACATAATTGCTAGACTCCACTGTGCATATTTTAATCTGAAAAAATAATGAAACTCAGTGGTCCAGTTTTCTGTAATATATTTTGTTTTAGTTATTTTATAACACTGTAAACATCCATGCCTGTCAATTGATAAGTAATACAAATTCCTTTCCTAACCTACTTTTAATCTTGTATCCTACTTGTATTAGTGACTCGACAACTAGGTTCACAGTTTTCCACTCTGGGAATCTTGAAGTTATCATCGATATTTCCATTTCAAAGAGTATCATCTATCTCTGTACTAGTTTATTAGTTTATTAGTTTATTAGTTCTGTGTCAATATTTACTTATTTAACAGTTTGTCATAATCACTTCAAGTAAGTATAATAGGATACCTTCTTATTAATTACTGTCAATTTCCAAATCCAGAATGGGATTCTTCTGCTACTCATTGCCATATCATATTTTTTCAGCTTTTAAATTTCCATATTTCCCACAGGCTATGCCTCTAGAAAAATATGCCTTTGATAAGCCACTTAATTTTCTGCCTTTTGTCTGACCATATGGCCAGACCATTGGTCATTATCCATGAGTCAGAAAAAAATTAGAACAATGTGGCAAACAGCATGCAATTCAACTAACCAAGCTGATTTGTTCTATTTTCTTCTATCAGACTAGTATCCTGCCAAATATGATATTTGTTCAACTTGGAATTGCTGTTTTCAAGCAAAACATCTCTTTATTTGTTAGTAGAAGATTGTTCATAGAGCTTTGTCTAGGTGATTACAGACATAAACACACCTTGATATTTCAAAATCAATTCCACAGGTTAGCTCAATATGTTGAGTACATCTTTGAAATCTGCCAGGAACACTATTTTGCAAGTATAATTTCAATTTTATTGCAAAACTTTTCTGGGCATTGAATTTCAGCTAGATGAGTTTTCAAATCTTTTTCAAGATATCATTGGTAATTCAGGCTTTTGATTAACTTGTGATTAACTTTAAACATAGTTGTCATCATTTCCATTAATATTCACATGAAGTAAATAATTGTTTCTCAGATGGGACATCTATGACCCAATGTTCAAGCATTCGTTGCTTTAAGGTACTCACGCAAATTTTATCATATGTTCAACTTTACTATTTGCATTATATACAAATAACTTATCTACACCAATTCTCTCTTGGTGATATAATGTTCGGTATAGGCTTGAGGAAACAAACATTCACATTAAAAATATTAAAATAAAATAATTTGATTCAGGAACGTGTATAATCTTCATTACTAAGAAGATTTAGTATTCCCTGGTGAGGTAAAAATCTGCATCTGTACATAATGTTTAAACAAAAGAGATAGCTACTATTGTACATAAAATTGTCCCAATATTTGATTTCAGTCATTTAGTTAAATTATATTAGCTCTTGCATTCTCAAGGTCTTCTTCAGAACTACTGAAATACTGGTTAGATAAAAATATTGTAAAAATAGTTAAAAAAAAAAAACAGTAAATGAATTTGAAAGAGCAAGTAAGAGGCACACATGGGAAGATTTTGAAGAAAGAAATGGGAGGGCAAAATTATATTATAGTATAATCCATATATATATATTTTTTTTCATATGTAAGGTTCAAGCAAAACAAGTAAGACCTTTTTACTACAGAATTTTACAAACTTTTCAATTTACAAGCAAACTTCTCCTGTAATTCTATAAATCATTTCAATTCTAAGTTCTGTTAGGTGCATTATAACCCATATTAAACATTAACCACTATTTTAAACATGTTGTAACACAATCTATGAAAATTTCCAAAATTATTCTTTTCTAAAAAAACATTGTGGATATTCATGTGCTTAAAAATGCACATTATAGAATCATTATTAGTTTTATGAACATTTCAATTAATTGTTCTGATTTTATTTCTATCAGTTCTAAGATCTAAATATATTTTTGAAAATGTCTCTGTCTATTCTCCATCTTCCTTCCCTTTTCTCCCCCTCTATTCAAGCTTCTGAATTCTTAGTATAATAATCCCTTCATAAAGTTCTGCTTTTAATAAACCATGAATCATATATTTTACAGTGTGTGTAATAATTATCATCACAATTATTTTTTTGTTATAATTCCCTAAACAATATAGCATAGCAACTGTTTATATAACATTAACACTGGATGTAATATAAATAATCAAGAGATTATTTGCGTATTTATAAGGAAATTCAACATCTGTCAAATACCAAGATGGATACCAAGGAATGACTGAATAAATTTTTTTCTTCTTTCTTTTTTTGTTGTTTCTTTTTAATTTCATCAAAGTGGAGTAAATACTGCAATTTTGTTTAGAACACGTGAGTATTGGCTAACATAAAAAGTATGCTATCTTTCTACCCTACTTTTATTAATGGTTTTCCTTTTACTTATTTTTTTAAAGCATAATATTTATTTTTCTTTTTTATTAGTTATTTTATTAATTTACATTTCAAATGTCCACCTTCCCAGTTTCCTCACCACAAATCCCCATCCTATCCTCCATCGCCTGCCACTGTGAGGGTGCTGCCCAACCCACCCTCCCACCCACTCCTGCCTCACTGCCCTAGCAGCCAGATGTTAGAGTATAGAGCCTTCACAGGACCAAGGGCCTACCCTCCCACTGATGCCAGATAAGGCAATCCTCTCCTACATATGTATCTGGAGCCATGGGTCCCTCCATGTGTACTCTTTGTTTGGTGGTTTATTCCATGGGAGTTCTGGGGGCTCTGGTTGGTTGATACTGTTGTTCTTCCTTTGGGTTTGCAAACCCCTTCAGCTCCTTCAGTCCTTCTGCTAACTCCCCCATTGGAGTCCTTGTACTCAGTCCAGTGATTGATTGTGAGTAACTGCATCTGTATTGGTCAACCCTCTCAGTACCTCTCAGGTGATAACTCTATCAGGATGCTGTCAAACAGCATTTTTTTTTTTTTGCATCAGCCATAGTGTCTGGGTGTGGTGTCTACAGTTGGGATGGATGTCCAGGTGGAGTAGTCTCTGGATGGCCTTTTCTTCAGTCTCTGCTCCATTCTTTGTCCCTGCATTTCCTTTAGATGGGAATAATTTTGGGTTAAAATTTTTGAGATAGGTGGGTGGCCCCATGCCTCAAACAGGGGCCATGCCTATCAACTCACTATAGTCTCTACAGGTTTTCTCATCACTTTGTTGGGTATTCAACTGCTGGGCATATACCCAGAAGATGCTCCAACATATAACAAGGATATATTTTCCACTATGTTCATAGTAGCCTTATTTATAATAGACAGAAGAAGGAAAGAACCCAGATGTCTTTCAACAGAGGAATGGCTACAGAAAATGTGGTGCATTCACACAGTGGAATACTACTATTCAGCTAATAAAAACTATGACTTCATGAATTTCACAGGCAAATGGATGGAATTAAAATAAATATCATTCTGCATGAGGTAACTCAGTAACAAAAGAACACACATGGTATGTACTTACTGATATGTGGATATTAAAAAAAAAGCTCAGAATACACACAGTATAACTCACAGACCATATGAAGCCCAAGAAGACCAAAGCATGAATACTTCTGTCATAATTAGAAGGGGGGACAAAATAATCATTGGAGATAGTGGAAGGGAGAGATTTTGGAGGGAAAGGGGAGGTAGAGGGAAAAGCGGGTCAGGGTCAGGTGGGGGAGGAGATGAAGGAAAAGTACAGAGGGTCAAGAAATTGAATGGAGGTGTGTAGCAGTCATTACTGGTTTGTCAAGATGCCTTTCCTCCCAACTTTCATGAATGTTTTTTCAAGGCATTGTTTCTATCTAATCTACATTAAAAAAAAAACGTATTTCATTTCTTTATCCTTTTTTCCTTTTATAATTTTGTACATGAAAACAATATATTTAGATCATATCCATAACTCAATTTTCCTCTTCACATCCCCTTAGATTCCTCTTACAGTCCCTTTACTTCACACTGAGATGTTGTCATATTGTCAGTTGTCATTGGAGAAGACAGAATCAGTTTCTTCAGAAGTACATCCTATGGCAGGTTGCCCATCTTCCAGTGCATGACACTGTATACTCAAGTACATACAGTCAGAAACAATTAGACTCAGTGGGTGGTGAACAACTCTTTGTATGTCTCTGTTCCTCTATCCCTGTCTTCCTTTCTCTTAGATCAAATGGTTTATTATGACTTTGAAGACTTATAAAAGAACTCAGAGGTCAAATCCATTAGGCTACTCAATATGTTCAGCTTTGCAGTATTAAGATTATGCTAAATGCCCACAAAGTTGTTCTTATTCACAAAGCGTACCATAACCTGGATAAGAGTCATACTCAGTGAATCAGTAGCCTTGTTGTAATAAATCAAGGTCTACTGGGTTTGCATATCAGCGTTTTCATCTTGGATGTTCCACTTGGTTCCATTTGACGTTTACAATGGGAGTTAGTACCACCTTTAGGATATTATAGTGATATAGTATACAAGACCAACTGTTCACTCATAAATAACCTGCTGTATTTGTTTAATAGAGCTGTCATAAAAAGCAACATAGCACAATGCAAATTCACTATGCCACATATCTTGAGCCTGCAACTTCAATATCAATATTCCATCTGATTTTGGCATCATTTGAGATTTATTTATTCTCTTGCTGAATCAGCATTTTCAATATCCACATGTGTGCACTTTCTTCTATGTGTATGTACTTTCATGTACCACAGTGTGCCTGATTATTCTTATTTTCTCATGCAGTTTGTATTAGCCTGGGACTACTGATGTGATCTCATTTTATCTTAATTATCTATAGGTTATGGTTTCAACATTTTAAGTTTGAGAGGAACAAAATTTTGTTCAGCATATTGTACCCCAGAAGCTTTCAAATTTATGTTTTTACTACCAGATAAATATACTCATTTCTATAAAAGCAAACACCAAATCTTTTATAAATTTTAATTTTCTTTTTTGTTCATGAGTATTTAATATATTTACTCAATGACATATGATCTTTACCCCCTTTCCCTTCTCCAAATTTCCCAATATTCCATGTTCTCTACAACTTTAATTTCATTTCTTTTTAAATATTTCTTTTAATAATGACTATATCAAATTCTGCATATGTATGTATACATGTGGGGTCATATACTAGAGCACATGAAGCCTACGAGTAGGAACAACCTCAAAAAATAATTTGTATTCATTTTTTCTTAATTTTCCAGAAAGTATCAACTGTCTAAATCTTGATCAATTCCTATAACAAAGCTTCCATATCTCCTTCTCTTTCATGTTTTTACCAATCCATATATATACAAGTTAAGACTGTTTTAACTGTGCTGTGTCTTCTGGGACCAAAATCTTATACTTAGTTAACTTTGAACACTGAGTTGTAAATATGAAATTCCAGTTCTATGACACTATCTGGATACTTCCCCATTCTACTGAAATCTAACACTATCAACGTCAAGATACCAGGAACTCGAAGGGCTTGCAACTACAAGTATAATTCAATTTTAGGTTCCAGAACCTTGACACATTTGTGCTTTTGAACAATAGACTCTATATCTTTGATGATGTGTGAGACTGAGTTACATACTTCACTAAACTTTTATTATAAAAGATAAAAATCAATTACAGTGAGAATTTTTTAGAACAAGATAAAAATGACTAGATGCTGGCAAAATTTTCATATTTCTCTTAAGTATGCAACCATCTAAGCATATCATTATCTTCACCAATTTAAAACCAAGAGGCACTCCTGTTCAGCACCATTTGACAATTTTATTACATAGGCATAATTGATTAAGTTGTTATCCATTATTGATTGAAATAATGTCTAGATCCTCTTTCTTCCATGGATGTAAATTATCTGTGCTGAATATTTCAGTTCTAATCAAGACCACACCCACACACATGCACACACACACACACACACACACACACACACACGTACACACACACACATTATTTTTTATAAATTTATAGTGTAATATCTTAGTGGTTCACAAACACCTTTGACCAGTTTTGTCACATAACTATATTGAAAAGCACATAACTGGTAATAATCAGGACTAAATATAATAAAACAAAGCAATAACTAATAAGGACAGTGTCCAGTGGGAAAATGATAGTAACTTAAAGTAATAAAAAAGATTAAACAGTAAGAAATAGTGTGAAAATACAATGGATTCTGAATAATGAAGTATTAGTGTTCAATATTGATGGAAGATAAATGATAACTAGTAAACTTAGAAGAAATGAATGACATTAAATATGATATGGGCTACAAGATTAAGAATACATTTTTGACTACGGAAATAATTTGACATGTACATTTATTTCTAGTAAGATTCCATAGGTATTTAAGAAACAACTCATGTTGATGTCTATAAATTATTATGCTTAGGCATAAGTTTTATATATATATATATATATATATATATATATATATATATATATATATATATATATATATATATATATATGCAATATTATTTATTGGTAAAATATAGAAAACAAGTCATAGCCAGATAAGAAGATTTTGGAAATGCAAATATTAATGGAATGAAAAGAAATTAACAGTCAAAACTATGATAAAATAATAAGAGAGTGAGTGGGAAACTAGTAACCATGTGGAAAAACTATTATATAGAAAGGATCAGGATGGACTGGGGGTACATTTGTTTCATGTGTATTATGGATCAGTTAGAGGAGTAACTAAAGATACCAGTTTTAGCAGTACAAACTATGTTAATCATAAGTGTGACCTTAAGAAACTGTGGAACTTGGGAAAAATCACTATAGCAGATTGAACATTAAAAAAGGGAAGTCAGCTAAAAATTTAAAGATGAGAGACGACAGATCTAGTACAATGTAGTGAACTGTAAAATAAGTGGAATTCATACATTTGACCATGATTTTATTTATTATACAGAAAAAAATAAAACAATGTATGGTAGAAGATGTAACCTTTTCATTAACATGAGAATGGTGTCAAGAGAATGGGTAGTGGTTAAACTGTTTAATAAAATATGAAACAACCCATATGCAGAAATTTAAGTTTATAAATAGCCATTTGAATACATTTCAGAGGTGCTGATTAAACAAATTTGGTATATCCTTCACAAAATAGTTAAGCTTATATAAGGTTCATTATGTATTCTACCACTTAAAATATTGTACATAACGTTTAAAACCCTATGTAAAATATTTTCATGAAAACCAATTGAACCTCTTTGTGCTTTTTTTCTTATTTGGATGTTTTCTTCAAATTCCTGTCTCCTCCAGAAACATAAAAATATCTAATGCAATTTCTAGATCTTTTATAGTGTTGTACTAAGTTTTTCACATTGAAATTCTAGGAATGGACCTGTACTGAATTTGAGGACTGATAGAAACTGGAAGGTTGGATCTACGGTGTGCTGCTATGTCAGCAAACTTGCCATCTGATGAATAAGAACTGATAAAGAGGAAAATCAGTGTGAACAATCATAATAGTTAATCCATTTAGTGGGTATTTCTGCCTCTGGATAATACGTTAAATATTAAAATAAGTGCTATAGTCTAGAAAGAGGATACTTATTATCTTTTGAATTATTTGTAATTCTTCAAGTATATCTTTAAAACTGGATACAGACATTTAAAATACTTTTGGATAGTGTATTTAATCTTTCTAGTAAAAATTATTGTTATGCCAGTCACTAACAGGTATTGCAATAAAAAATAAGAAATGAAAGTAAAAACTTAATTTCGAATTGTAATTTAATTAAAATATGCCCATGATCAGTACTAATATATCTTTATTAAAGTTTGAAATTAACTCTAATTATCTTAAATTTTAAATTTATTTGAATTTTATATTTTCTTGAAATTAACAGTGTCTAACCTAAAATCCAACACAGAAAAGGATCCTCTTATAGGGGGAAAAGTAGTCTACAAATGCTTGGGTATGAAATAGATCAGTTATGAGCTGCATATCCAAAACACAATCTAATGTGATTGGCATACAACACAGATAATGTGTGACTTGTACTCATGACTATGTCATGATATTACAATTATCTGAATGTCATGCTATAAATTATAGAAACATGATCCAATTAGCAGCAGCCTTTCTTTTTCTCTCCATCTCCTATCACTCTCTATATGCATTTAAGGATCATGTATATATGCTAATGTTTATGGTGGTTGTGTGAGCCTACAGTCATTGCTTCTCTCTCTCTCTCTCTCTCTCTCTCTCTCTCTCTCTCTCTCTCTTTCTTTCTTTCTTTTGAACCCAGCACTGATTGATTGAATAGGTCATCTAGACAGTGACTTTAGAGGATCTGTTTTTTCCTCCTAATTCAAGAAACACAACTACATGCGGCTTTTAAATGAACGCCAGGATCTGACCTCATGTCCCCATACTCAAATGACTAGCACTTTACTGAATGAACCATCTCCTTAGTCACAATAACATACATATTTCAAACTTCTCTTTTAGTCAAAATAAAATACCATGAAAATATTATAATGGTTGGTTTCATATAAATAAGAATACAGAGCAGTAAAACATTGAAGATATGAAATGAGTAAGTAGTACAAAGAGAGAACAAATAAATGGAACTACAAATATGTTAGAAAGAGGCTTATACTTCGATAATCAATGCTAATTGAAGAACTGCCCTACACATCCACATTTGTTGCTATATTGCTCACAATAGCAAAGATATGGAAACAATTTGGAAGTCCATTTATGGATTAAGTAAGCAAGAAAATGCAGCATGTGTCTGCATATGTGTGAATGTAAAAGACTAATGTTTGGAAAGCACATGTAAGTAGAATTAGTCCTTTAATGTAAAATTAGTGGAAATGAAGCATTTTATAATGTCAGATAAAGAACAAATATTATATGCTCTCCAATTTAGAAATCCTCTAATGTTTATTAAACTATGTAATACTGATTATTAGAGTCTGAATTGGGTGGAAAACAGCTAGGATAGCAGGGGATTGGACACAAGATATTGAAAGACAGAAAACGGTAAGTTCTATTGTGCCATAAAAGAACTGAGGGACCAGTTGCTGTCCACATACATCAAAATCAACTCAAGCAGATTGTTATGCTTCTGAAGTTAATACATGTATGGAGCACAAGGTTTTAGCTGCCCTCTCATTAAAAGTTGGGTTCAGAAGCCTGTTCATCTGAGCCATTTGGTTTTTGGCAATCAAAACAAGCAACAAAGAAACAAACAAACAAAAAAATTTTTGAAGCTATTAGTCCTAGATCTCTGAATAACTTACTGAAGAGGAAAAAGGGGGAAAAAAAACAAAAAAGGAACATAATTGATTTTAAAGAGAAAAAAAAAAACTCTTATATTGAATCCTGATGGAAAAGGCATTTTATAACTTTTTAAAAAATTACCTTTTCTTCAATTGCTTCCTTACATAATAATGCTTTGAAATTACTGATGAATAGATACATTCAGTGTTTTTCTCCATTATTACAAACCTGTTATCAAGCTGTTTTTAAAAAGCCTTTTAAAAATGAAGACATGCCCAAAATAGGTACTGTGTTTAAACAGATTGTGCATTAGAATGTTTAAAGAAAATGCACTTGTATTTTTTGCCAAATCAATAAAGGATTTGGAATTCATAGGGTCTTTGTTTTCATTTTGTATGTATAGAAACCCATAGCATTCACAACTTCCATGACATTTATAAACATATTATTATGTAATTATCAACAACTGGTTTTTTATTAAGTACATACCATTAAGAATTCTTATTTACTACTATTTATGGATTAAATTGCCACCACAGCAATCATGTAAATATTGTATGACATCATTAATAACATATTTCTTTTGAAATATTTGTAGTCTTCATTTGTAATGCAGAGGCACCTTGTTGTTAAAACAATACCAACAAAAATTTAAAGAGCATGACCAAAAGCCAAAAAATTAATGGATAATCTAAGTGGACTAAACCCTATAAGTACTAAGTAAAATCAAATTTTATAAAGTTTGTTTATTTTGTATAATAATGATACAATATATTTTGCCTGATATATAAATTTGCATTTATCAGCATATAAAAATTTAGAAATAAGTTTAGTTATGTAGAAATCTCTTTATTAAACATTTTCTCTATAAAATCCAACTTGATAAAAAATTACATTACAACCTCTGATTATTCTCTTACAATTTAATTTTCAAATTGTTAATGAAAACTGTCATGATATTTTAATTAGGTCACAAAGACAAGTGTTTTCGCAGATTGAGTTAACCTTAAGTAGTGAAAAAAATTTCAATGGTAAATTTATTTTCAACTATGAATACCTTCTGAATATAAAATTATCACAATGATTTTAGTTCACATTATATTATCGATTTAAACTAGAGTATAAATGGTAAATATAATTTGTGGACTACAAGTTATATATCCTCTTAATATTCAAACAGTAAATGACAATGATTATATTATAGTCATGAATGATGACTACTACTTTTGTCAAAATTAACCATGTCTAATTAAAATCAGATTAAGTTAAAAAATACTTTACAAAATATATGCTTTTCTTAGCAATATCATTATTTGAAGTTAATATTCTTTCAAGCATATGACTGTCTACATGTATTATTATTTTTATTTATTAAAATAAAGACATTATTATATCAGTTTCCCTTTCCCTTTTGTCCCTTACTTCTCAATGTAGATGTATCCACATAAAAAAGTTTACATATTATGGAAAAATCATTGTTCTTGACAGTGAATTATTAGAAATGGCATCAACAGTAGAGGAAAGGTAATGCATCAACATGGCTGCTCTGGTAAGGGATAACATGTAAAATCCTACTGGGTCTATGTGATCAGGCAGGAACATAAACAAGCCCTTAGTACACATCTTTCATCCTCAACAATGAAGGTACAATTATTTGTAGAAGGAAACATACATGTTTTAAAGTGACATCTAATTGATGGGTAGATAAAATGACAAATCAGAGAAAGATTTGACAGAATAAATCAGGGATATGATATGCCCAACTCACAGGAAATCTGCACAGGAAAGAGAAGATGCTTAAGAGAACAACATAGTGAAAGAGAGAGATATGATGTGTGTGTATGGCAGTTTACAAGGACAGTTTTTATAAAAACAGTTGGAAGAGAGAATGAGCTAGACACAGGTGAAGAGAGAAGGACCCAGAAAATTAGAACATATTGCCAGTGTTAGCATAAGGCCAAGCAGAGCAATTCAGTGTGAAGCCAAGAGAAGCTGGATTGAACAGTTGACTTTGAAGATTAGATTGCATGGAGGTTAGAAGTTTTCTGGCCAAAGTCAAGGGATAGAGCAGAGAAATAAATGCCCTGGGCTCAGCAACACAGCTTGGGTAAGGTTCTAATCTCATCTCTTTTTCTGACGAAATAAAAGCATCATTTACAATCAACAATAAAGGTAACAATACCAAAAAATGTAACTGGGTTCTCATGTAATTCATAAACTTCACAACAAATATTTAAAATTTTGATATACTATTCAATAGAAGAAGCTGTTTACAAACTATATAGCTTATAATGCAAAAACTAAAATATTTAAGCAACTTATATAATGCAGATGAAAACATGAAAATAAGTGAATGAATGCATGCATAAATAAACTGATATTCTTACTTAAAATATGTCCATACTTTCTTCTGCATAATTCTGGAAATGTGATATAAATGTACGCATTTGGGGTGGGATGTCTATGATTTGGTAATCTCTGCATTGTGATGCTCACCACTTGCTATAAAGGGACTTCTTTGATAAGGGGATTAGGCTCTATTAATCTTTGGATATAGTGTCAATGTTTTTAATATAGGAAATATACAGGGAAAATTTCTTTTAGAAATGTCTGTATAGGCAAGACCATAGGAATAGCAATATAAAAGTATATAAAGTATATATGATCATAGAAGGAAAAAATTATGAGTAACCTATGTTCACTAAGCAATTAATGAGTACTGGGAGGAAAAAAAATCAATATGAACTCTTATACCTGTCCACGGTAAAGTGTAAATCCTGAAATTATATATACATCAAGCAGTAAAAATGGATTGAGAAGACTATCTACCTATGTATAAATATAAACATAGACAAAGACACTTTTGCATGCACAAGTCTCTCTCTCTCTCTCTCTCTCTCTCTCTCTCTCTCTCTCTCTCTCTCCCTCCCTCCCTCCCTCTCTCTCTCTCTCTCTCTCTCTCTCTCTCTCTCTCTCTCTCTCTCTCTCTCTCTGTGTGTGTGTGTGTGTAACAATAATAAAAGTAGGCTATCAGTTTGAGTATAGTGATAGGCATGGTAAGGGCTGATGGAATAGTACCTAGTACCCGGGAGTGGGCACAGATGTTGAAGATCAAAGTGGTAATGTAATTCTATTTGAATTAAAATCAGGCACAGCTTGCTCCAGTGGCAGAGAGCTTAGGTTCCAGTCCTGAGGACTCTGGCAGGAGCCCTCAGATCTCTCTGCTTCCGGATCCAGATCAGCCTGGGCAGCTCTGGGCAGCAACGCCACATCTCCAGGTCCTGCGAGAGGCAAGAGGGGCTTCCCGGAGGCCAGCTGAAAGAAGTCAGTGTGCTCTGGTGAATCCAGCGGGCCCGGCAGAAACCTTCAGGTGTCTGCTTTGGGATCTGAACAGCCTGGGCAACAGCACCCTGTCTCCAGGCAGTGCAGGAAGTAAGCTGTGCACCAGGGGACACCTGGGAAGAGGCAGCTTGCACTGGTGAGTTCAACATTGACAAGACCAACTAACACCAGTGAGAACTAGATGGCAAAAGGCAAACGCAGGAATGTCACTAACAGAAATCAAGGCAATATGGAAACATCTGAACCCAATTCTCCTTTAACAGCATGTCCTGGATACCCCAGCACAACAGTAAAACAAGATTTGGATTTAAAATCACTGGTCATGATGATGGTACAGGAACACGTGAAGGACATACTTAAAGAAATTCAAGAGAAAATGGATCAAAAGTTAGAATCCCTTGCAAGGGAAACACAAAAATCATTGAAAGAAATTTAGGAGAATACAAAAGCCAATAAGGAGGAAACACAAAAAACACTTAAAGAAATACAGGAGAACTTTGGTCAACGGGCCGAGGTCATGAAAGAGGAAACACAAAAATCTCTTAAAGAATTACAGGAAAGTACAAACAAGCAAGTGAAGGAGCTAAGCAAAATCATCCAGGATCTAAAATCAGAAGTAGAAACAACTAAGAAAACTCAAAGGGAGACAACTTTGGAGATAGAAAGCCTTGGGAAGAAATCAGGGGACAGAGATGCAAATATCAACAACAGAATACAAGAGATAGAAGAAAGAATCTCAGATGCTGAAGATACCATAGAAACCATGGACTCAACAGTTAAAGAAAATGCAAAATGCAAAAATCTTGTAACCCAAAATATCCAGGAAATCCAGGACACAATGAGAAGACCAAACTTAAGGATTACAGGCATAGATGAGAGTGAAGATTTACTACTTAAAGGGCCAGCAAATATCTTCAATAAAATTATGGAAGAAAACTTCCCTAACCTAAAGAGAGAGATGCCCATGAATATACAAGAAGCCTACAGAACTCCAAACAGACTGGACCAGAACAGAAATACTTCCCGTCACATAATAATCAAAACACCAAATGTACTAAACAAAGAAAGAATATTAAAGGCAGTAAGAGAAAAAGGCCAAGTAACATATAAAGGAAGACCTATCAGAATCACAGCAGACTTTTCACCTGAGACTATGAAGGCTAGAAGATCCTGGGCAGATCTCATGCAGACTCTAAGAGAACACAAATGCCAGCCAAAACTACTATATCCAGCAAAACTCTCAATCACCGTAGATGGAGAAACTAACATATTCCATGACAAAACCAAGTTTACCCAATATCTATCCACAAACCCAGCCCTACAAAGGATAATAGGAGGAAAACACCAATACAAGGAGGGAAACTTCACCCTGGAAAAAGCAAGATAGTAACATTTCATCAAACCCAAAAGAAGTTAACCAATCAAATTTAAAAAATAACGTCAAAAATGATAGGAAGTAACAATCCCTATTCCTTACTATCTCTTAACATCAATGGACTCAATGCCCCAATAAAAAGACATAGACTAACCGACTAGATACGTAAATAGGACCATACATTTTGCTGCATACAGGAAACACACCTCAGGGTCAAAGACAAACACTACCTTAGAGTAAAAGACTGGAAGACAATTTTACAAGCAAATGGTCTCAGGAAACAAGCTGGAGTAGCCATTTTAATATCAGATAAAATTGACTTCCAACCCAAAGTCATTAAAAGAGACTCTGAGGGACACTTCTTCCTGGTCAAAGGAAAAATACAACAAGAAGAACTCTCAATACTGAACATCTATGCTCCAATTGCAAGGTCACCCTCATTCATAAAAGACACTTTATTAAAGCTCAAAGCACATATTGCACCTAACACAATAATTGTGGGTGACTACAACACCCCACTTTCCGCAATGGACCGATTAGGAAAACAGAAACTAAATAGGGACACAATGAAACTAATTGAAGCTTTGGACCAATTAGATTTAACAGATATATATAGAACATTCTATCTTAAAGCAAAAGAATATACCTTTTTCTCAGTACCTCATGGTACCTTCTCTAAAATCGACCATATAATTGGTCACAAGACAGACCTCAACAAATATAAGAAGATCAAACTAATCCCATGATTCCTAGCAGATCACTATGGAGTAAAAGTGGTCTTCAATAGCAACAAAAACAACAGAAAACCCACATACATGTGGAAACTTAACTATATTCTACTCAATGATACCTTGGTCAAGGAAGAAATAAAGAAATTAAAGACTTTTTAGAACTTAATGAAAATTAAGACACAACATACCCAAATCTATGGGACACAATGAAAGCAGTGCTAAGAGGAAAACTCATAGCCCCGAGGGCCTCCAAAAAGAAAATGGAGAGAGCATACACTAAGAGCTTAATGACACACCTGAAAGCCCTGGAACAAAAAGAAGCAATTTCACCCTGGAGGAGTAGAAGGCAGGAAATCATCAAACTCAGGGACGAAATCAACCAAGTAGAAACAGAGAGAACCATACAAAGAATCAACAAAACCAGGAGGTGGTTCTTTGAGAAAATCAACAAGATAGATAAACCATTAGCCAGACTAACCAAAGGACACAGAGACAGTATCCAGATTAACAAACTTGGAAATGAAAAGAGAGATATAACAACAGAAACTGAGGAAATTAAAAAATCATTAGATCCTACTACAAAAGCCTATACTCAACACAACTGGAGAATCTGGAGGAAATAGACAGTTTCCTAGACAGATATCTGACACCAAAACTAAATCAGGATCAAATAGATCAACTAAACAGTCCCATAACACCTGAAGAAATAAAAAGGGTCATAGAAAGTCTCCCAACCAAAAAAAGCACGGGACCAGATGGCTTCACTGCAGAGTTCTATCAGACCTTCATAGCAGACCTAATACCAATACTCTTCAAACTATTCCACAAAATAGAAACAGAAGGAATTCTACCCAACTCGTTCTATGAAGCCACAATTACACTGATACCAAAACCACACAAAGATCCAACAAAGAAAGAGAACTTCAGGCCAATTTCTCTTATGAATATTGATGCAAAAATACTTAATAAAATTCTTGCCAACCGAATCCAAGAACACATCAAAATGATCATCCACCATGATTAAGTAGGCTTCATCCCAGGGATGCAGGGATGGTTCAATATACGGAAATCCATCAATGCTATCCACTACATAAACAAACTCAAAGAAAAAAACCATATGATCATCTCATTAGAGGCATAAAAAGCATTTGACAAAATCCAGTATCCTTTCATGCTAAAAGTATTGGAAAGAACAAGAATTCAAGGCCCATACCTAAACATCGTTAAAGCAATATACTGCAAACCGGTAGCCAACATCAAACTAAATGGAGAGAAACTTGAAGCAATCCCACTAAAATCAGGGACTAGACAAGGCTGTCCTCTCTCTCCATATCTTTTCAATATAGTACTTGAAGTTCTAGCTAGAGCAATTAGACAACATAAGGAGGTCAAGGGGATACAAATTGGAAAGGAAGAAGTCAAATTATCACTATTTGCAGATGACATGATAGTCTACTTAAATGACCTGAAAACCTCCACCAGAGAACTCCTGCAGCAGAGTGGCTGGTTATAAAATCAACTCAAGCAAATCAGTTGCCTTCCTATACTCAAAGGATAAGCAGGCTAAGAAAGAAGTTAGGGAAATGACACCCTTCAAAATAGCCACAAACAATATAAAGTATCTTGGTGTGACTCTAACCAAACAAGTGAAAGATCTATATCACAAGAACTTCAGGTCTCTAAAGAAGGAAATCGAAGAAGACCTCAGAAAATGGAAAAATCTGCCATGCTCGTGGATTGGCAGGATTAATATAGTTAAAATGGCCATCTTGCCAAAAGCGATCTACAGATTCAATGCAATCCCCATCAAAATCCCCACACAGTTCTTCACAGAGTTAGAAAAAGCAATTCTCAAATTCATCTGGAATAACAAGAAACCCAGGATAGCTAAAACTATTCTCAACAACAAAAGAAATTCTGGGGGAATCAGTAGCCCTGACTTCAAGCAATACTACAGAGCAATAGTGTTAAAAACTGCATGGTATTGGCACAGTGACAGACAAGTGGACCAATGGAATAGAATTGAAGATCCAGAAATGAATCCACACACCTATGGTCACTTGATCTTCGACAAAGGAGCCAAAAACATCCAGTGGAAAAAAAGATAGCCTTTTTACAAATGGTGCTGGTTCAATTGGAGGTCAGCATGCAGAAGAATGTGAATTGATCTATTCTTATCTCCATGTACTAAACTTCACTCCAAGTGGATCAAGGACCTCCATGTAAAACCAGACACACTGAAACTAATAGAAAATAAACTGGGGAAGACCCTTGAGGACATGGGCACAGGGGAAAAGTGCCTGAACAGATCACCAATAGCTTATGCTTTAAGATCAAGAATTGACAAATGGGACCTCATAAAATTACAAAGTTTCTGTAAGGCAAAGGACACTGTTAAAAGGACAAAACGGCAACCATCAAATTTGGAAAGTATATTCACCAACCCCACATCTGATAGAGGGCTAATATCCAATATATACATCAGCAAACCAATTAACATCAGCAAACCAATTAATCCAATTAAAACTGGGATACAGATTTAATCAGAATTATCACATGGGAGTGATATTTAAAGATATGTTCAAAATCCTCAGACATCAGGGTAATGCAAATCAAAACTACTTTGAGATTTCATCTTATAACAGCAAGAATGACTAAGATCAAATAAAATTAAATCAAGCAAACAAAAACTCTAACAAGTGACAGGTCATTCTGGAGAAGGTATGGAGCAAAGGGGAACACTCCTTTATTGCCATTACAAGTGAAAACTTGTAGACACTAGGGAAATCAAAATTGAAGCTCTGTTCTTGGGAATTTCCAAATTGGGATTCCATCAATATCAAGAACCAGCCATACGACTCCTGGGTGTAGCTACCAGCAGATACTCTGAACTGGGTCCCTAGAAGAGAATCTGGGGATAGATGGGAGGCGGCAAAAAGAATGGAGGTCAGGAAAACCCAATTGCTGATCAAAGCCCAAGGTTAATGGAGGTCTGACAATTTAAGAGTTTGGCCGAGCCCCTCCCCCAGACTCCAGGGTGAGTCCTGGAGAAGTGATCTGGCTGTTCCTTGGGTGTTGGCTCCACCCCCTTGTGCAGATGGGTGGATCACCTGCTTAATTCAGGAATTCATAGACCTGGAAGCACAATAAATTTCACCTTCTGAATGCTCCACCCTAGGTGAAGCAGGATCCTTAATAGCACAGGAATCCCTGTTCAACAAAGGCTGGGAGAAGAAGTTTACCTTGATCAATGTCGAGTTCTTACCAAGTGGCATGACACCCGAATATGGCTCTATACACCTGGGCATATACCTAAAGGATACTCCATCCTACCACAAGGACACTTGCTCAAATATAATAGCTTTATTCATAATCGCCAGAAAGTGGAAACAACCTTGATGCCCATTAACTGAAGAATAAACAAAAGCAAAGTGGTACATCTACATAACAGAGTACTGCTCAGTTGTTTTTTAATAGATGACATCATGAAATTTGTATGCAAATGGAAGTAAGCAAAAAAAATCATGTCTAAACCCAGACATAAGACAAAGATGGCATACACTCAGTTATAAGTGGATATTAGCTGTGAAACAAAGAAAAATCATGCCTCAATCCCAGATCAAGAGAGTCTAAGTAACAAAGAGAGCTCATCGTGGCAGGGTGGGGTAGGGGGAATGCATGTATCTCCCTTTGGAAGGGGAAACAGAACAGATTTCATGGATAGACAATGGCAGGTGAGGTTGGGAACAGGGGGAATCAGGTGGGGTGGGAGAATAGAAGGAAAGAGAACTGAGAGAGACAACTGTGATAAACTAGAAATCTAGTGCAATCAAAACTCCCAGAAATCTGAATGTGACCCTAGCTAAGACTTCTAGTATATAGGAGTCTTAACTAGGCATACAGTGTCTGAACAGCTCATCTCCTATAATCAGGCAGTTTCTAATGCTGCGACTAGGACACCAATACATTCACGAAACCATTGACGTAAACTACCCTACCTTCCTGATATGGTGGAGAAATGGAAGCACAGAACTTATGGAGGTGTCAAATCAATGCGTTGTTCACTTTGTGACCCATGTCAGAATACATGTTGGACATTGCCTGGATGACCAGGAACTAGAGGCTATATATTCCAGAGAACTAGGATAGAAAAATCAGAAAATGATACCTAATGATATTCTCCTATACTCATTGATTCCCAGCCCAAGAGTCATCAGAGAGGCTTCTCTCATCAGATGATGGGAGCAGATGTAGAGACACATGACCAAAACTTAGGTGAAGAGCGCAAATTCAAAGTCCTTATCAGGCCCCTCCCCTTGGAACTTATGGAGCTCCAAGGGAGTGGCATGAGAATTTTAGGAGCCAGAGTGGTCAAGGAGACAAGGAGAGCAAGGCCCACAGAATCAACTAAGCAAGGCTCATAGGTGCTCACAGAAACTCCTGCGTGGATCTTCATTATGCCCTCTGTGTATATGTTCTGGTTGTTTAGCTAGGGGATTTTGTGAGACACTTAACAGTGTGAGTGTGGGTGTCTCTGACTCCTTTGTCTTCTCTTGGGACATTTTATCTCCTACTAAGTTCCTGTGTTCAGGCTTGATTGGAGGGATTGTGCCTATCCTTGCTGTAAGCGGTTGGGCCTTGTTAGGATGATAAGACTTGGAGACCTGCTCGTTTCTGAAGGAAAAAAGAGGAAGAGGGAGAGAGGAGGTGGGAAGGGGAACTATAAGAGGAGAAGAAGGGGAAACGGAGTTGAGATTCATTGTATGAAAGAATTAAAAAGAATAATCAATATATTGTAGACTGATATTTTTCAATAATATATTTATGGAAAGTTAAATTAAGTGATAATAATGCTGTAAATGAAATTATAATGCATAAATCCCAAGTGAGGGTTATTTCAGAACAGAAAATTTGTTTTTTGTTTGTTTGTTTGTTTTTGTAAAAACTTAAGCCAGACGATCTCATCTTGGAGTGGGGGAGGGGAGCACCAAATCCTACCACTAATCGAGGAATGATTGGGAAAGGGAGAGCCAGTGTTCTTTAATTGTGTGATCTCTGGTAGATCAGCCATGGCAGGTCCTCCACCCCACAATTTGTTGAGTAACACAAATTGGATTTGATGGAGGAAAATTAATGATAAAATTCAAAGTTGAATGGGTAGAGAGCTGAAGATAGATAAGAGTAGAATTGAGGTAGAAGGTAAATATGGTGAAAATAAATGGAAATCTCAAGATAATTAATAAAATAATTACTTAAAACTTCTCATGCAAAGAACAATACTAACAAAATAATGGACATACAAAAGAGATACCAACCATGAGATGACGATACAGCTCCCTGTACTTACTTGCCTAATGATTGGTCAACCTTCAGTACTAACAAAAGAGAAAGAAAATAGACACAAACAACAGCATTTGGTGCAATGTAACACTTAAAATAAATAACTCAAAAGAGCATGTACTGTACTGTATACTTTACCAATGTCCGAATCAATGAACACTACTCTTTTATGGTGTTAGCAGTCGTATTAGATACAGCACTAAATATTAAGAAACCTCATCATAGGCATTGGGTTTAGTTATGATATTCGAAAATAGTTTCTATTCACACTTTAAGTTATAACACAGATGACATGAATAAATAGCTGTGAAAAGGCAGTAATTCAGAGTGGATTGTTGAAAAATGTTAATTTTTGCATTAAATGTTATATTAATCATAGAATTTCATATATGAGTATTGTATTTATATTGTTTCCACCTGATTCAAACTTTCCAGTGCTGTCTTATTCCCTCTCAAATTTATGATGTTTTCTCCTTTATGTTTTAGTGTTACAAAGTTACATATTTGTGTGTGTGTGTGTGTGTGTGTGTAAAACACTAGCAAAACCATGCACATATACACACACAAAATACTCCAAGTTAATTTACTATTGCATAAATAGTATACACTTTAGTATATGATTAACTTAAAAAAACATCCAGTGCTGACCATTTAAGAAAGATTGTATAACACATAAGACCATTTAAGAAAGATTGTATAACACATAAGACATATAAAACATTACTTCTGTTTCCTTCTCTCAGAAGTAATTGTATCTGTTCATCTAAGAGTGGGGCCTTATGAAATTTTCCATATCAATGATAGCATGTCAAGTGATGCTGTGATCATGTATGTTTCATTTCAAGCCTCAAGGGACTGACTGCATTGCAGCTGCATCAGTTGGTATTAGACATCCCATAGTTATATATTCTCTGTGTATTGAAGAGTTGGGGATCTCTGTTGTAGTCTGACAGTCAGCTGCAAAATTAAAAGAAGCTTCTCTGATGATTTATGACAGCTACACTTATGCATGTGTATTAGTATACATATTTAGAGTATTAGTAAGAAATTTTATTGGAAATTTTCAGTAGTAGGTTTTCCTTTAAGATCTATGACCTCTGCATGATTTACAGGATTTAACATGGTAAAGATTTGTATTACTATTATATTTAAACAAATTCATTAAAACTTAGATTATATGAGAAATTAACTAATACTTTCTCCTCCAATGTATACTTCTATGAAATATTTTAATAATTTATACTCATATATTATGATACCATTTATTCTTTGAATGCACTTCGTTTAAAACCTATTTCCTGTGATATTTACATTTTTCTCTGTAGTTCCTTACATGTAATAAAGGTAATGAATCTAATATTATACTTTTATTGTTCTACTGGGTACATAACCACTTTCTATGTAAAATCTCACTCATATACCTCTAGTAGTTTATATTTCCATTTTTCTACAAGCTAAATAAAGATCAACATAAGAGCCAAGAAAGCATTTTGCATAATTTCTAATCAAAGTCTTGTTATATAATTAGTCACTCATATTTTGCATTCAGTTCCAGTTCTAATTCAAAACTGATCTTCATAATTTTTTAAAATCTTTTTCTTTTTAACTTTAGATTTTAGAAATTATAAAATTTCAAAACTACTGGAAGCAGAAGTGCCATAGATAAGGAATAATGCTTATATTCAATAATGAAAATCATATAAACCCAGGAGATAAAGTTTTAATAATTGAGTGTACTAAATATTTCGTTTGTGAAATAATCCCAAAAATGTTATGGTGAAGTGATCATTAAATCTAATATGGAACATGATATACTATGCTTGCAATTTGCTTTTGTGAATAAGCAACTTAATGACATTACATAATGGGAGCTGTGTTTACTGTTGTGGCAGAAATACCAATGTAATTTCTACCTAAAGCCACATCTTAAAACCTAAATGACATTTCACTGAGTAATTATGGAACTGTGAACAATAATGTGTTAAAATTAAAAGACTCTTGCTTCTGTTTTATTGTATATCAGAAATAAGCAACATGTGTTTTGATTTTACAAGGATTTACTGTCTTGTGTCAAGGAAGAGAACATGGACATTTTTATTGGTTATTTTATCTATTTATATTTCTAATGTTACCCCCTTCCCAGTTTCCCTTCCACCAAGTCCCTACCCCTTCCCCTGCCCCTCTAGCTTCTATGAGGGTGCTCACCCACCCACCTACCCACCCATGCCTGCCTCCCTGCCCTGGCATTTCCCTACACTGTGTCGTTGGGCCACCACAGAACTAAGGTCCTATCTTCCTATTGATAAGGCCATCCTCTGCTACATATGCAGCTGGAACCATGGGTCTCCCCATGTGTACTCTTTGCTTGGTAGTTTAGTCCCTGGGAGCTCTAGGGGGGGGGGAGGTGTCTGGGTAGTGGATATTGTTGTTCTTTGTAAAGGATTGCAAAATCCTTCAGTTCCTTCAGTCCTTTTTAAGGACCCTGTGCTCAGTCTGATGTCTGTGTTGGTCAGGATCTGGCAGAGCCTCTCAGGGGACAACTATACCAGGCTCTGTTTAGCAAGCTGTGATACACTGTAGAAACTTTTGACGTTGGACTTAATGGAGTTTACATTACAGTATTCTATAAGCCTATGGGGTGCAGGAAGAAGAATATTGTGGTTTGAATGAGAATGGACCCCATAGGCTAACATATTTGAAAGCTTAGTTGTTAGGAAATGAAATTGTTTTGAATGGTTAGACTAATTGAGAGATATGTAAATTGTTGGAGTAGGTGTAGTCTTGTTGGGAGAAATATCTCACTGAGGGTGGGCTGGACTTTTAAGTTTAATTAGCACACACAATGCCCTGCCTGCCTGCCTGCCTGTCTGTCTGTCTGTCTCTGTATCTCTGTGTCTCTGTCTATATCCCCATCTCTGTCTCTCTCCCTCTCCCCCTCCTCCCCTTCTCCTCTCTGTTCCCTGCCTTCAGATCAGCATATAAAACTTTTAGCTGACTAAAACTGTAAACAAGTCTCCCGTTAAATGCTTTCTTTTATAAGAATTGTTTTTCACAGCAATAGAATGTTGACTAAGACCATAGTGGGGATGCAAACTAATGTTCACATATAAAGTATGCTGAATACTTTACCAATTTTGCCATTGCTGTAGTACTCTAGGGTAAATTTAGTGTAAATTTTTTTTAACAGTTGTAGCATTGAAGATGAGAAAAATGATTCTTTTATACTTAGATAACAGTGATTTTAATATTTTACACAATTAGATACCAATCCACATTTTGAAATGAATAAAATGAATAACATTGCTGATCTTGTGTTACTGAAAATGAATAGAGATAGTTATAAGCTTAATAAAATCTTTGAGTTAAGCACTACCATACTTTCCAGCATGTCAGATGACACTAAATATATTATTATTTCAATTCAATATAACATCTTTCAAAGGTTAAAAATACAAATAATGCAATTATAATTGATGATGAAGTTGAATGTTTCTAATTATCAAAATTGCCTAATCAAAGACATTTCATTTTAAATGAAAATTCAGAAATAAATCTCTGAATTATTTCTATCATTAATGGTAAGTTTTGTTGTTATATTAGATAGACTATTTTATTATTTCATATTATGTAAATAATGAAAAACAAGTTTTATATACCCTTGCATATCTCTATCATTTATAATGGCTACTATCAGAAAACAAAAAGAAGGTTTATGAAGTGCTAGGGTATTGGTAGCTAATAATAAGAAATGGCATGTCTAATATTGAAAACATTACACCATTTCTGCAATACATTAAATTGAAATTTCCATAGAAGCCAGTACTTCATTACTATGGATATATGCAAGATGAATTAAATCAGAAAATGGCATTTATTTACCTATTCTTGATTGTTAACAGGATTATTTATAGTAGTCAAGGTCTGTATAGAAAGGGCCTTAGTTTCTAGGTAAGGAAGGGTAGATAAAAAGTATTTTGTATTTGCACAATGAATTATTTGGCATTGGAAGGAAAAGACATTTTGTCACATAATAAAGCATGGTTGAAATTTGAAGGCTCTGTGCCCATTTAGTCTTTTCAGTCAAAACCACATGAAGATGAATTCTTTGTAACTCCACTGATAGAAACTGCCTAGAGCAAAGAGGTATAGTGGGGGGAAAGTAGAATGGTGAATTCTAGGGTAGGGGAAAGGAGAAAGTAAAGGTGTAAATAGATATTAAATTCCAGGTCTGAAAGAGTTTTGGGGGGAATTGTTTACAAAGTGTGAAAATATTTAATACTGCTGAACTAAAACTTTATGTTACAAGTACTTTTCTACTATCAAACATTTCAGAATTTATGATCTTTAATTAAATATTTAAGGAAACCTTATGGTGCTTTATTTCCATATTTTCAGGGAGCCATATTTCCAGTCTAGCATGACATGATGATCCATAAACAGTACTTTTAGTCTTTTTTTTTCAGAAAATATATTTAAATACTTCTATGTAAAGTTTTAAACAGTGAGGAAAAACAGATGATTATTTGTCTTTGTATTAGGGTCCATAAGTCAAAACCATCTGTTTAGGTTGATATAAAATAGCAGTTCTAGAAAAGGCCATGCACATAATTTCAGAACTCAAGGAACAGAGTTATAAGAATTGATGTGAGTTCAAAGTCAGCAAGGATTATATAGTGAGTTACAGTTCAGATAGATAGAAAGGCGTGGGGGAATATGATTCTATCTTCAAAAATGTGCTTTCTATACAATTGTCAAGGAATACATTTATTAAATAAAATGAGATCTAGTTTTTGTTCTGTAAGGCATAATTTTAAACATCAAAAAATACACTAAGTCCTCTTCTGGTGGATAACTAAAAAAGACAGACCAGGAATGAAGTATTTCTGAGCTATAGGGGTATTTTATTTGATAAATTTACTAGAAGCCTAGAAGAGACTATAGTTCTTCCCTCTCCATAATGTAGCCAAGATTGTAATTTGTATGTAACTTACAATAGCAATTTCTATGTTAACATTTAATCAACATGAAACATTGATGCCTTAGCTTGAAACCAGGAGAGGGACAATAATGGCTTTAGAAAAGTTGAGAATAGCATCATTACTCTCATTGACAACTTCAATGTGTATGATTTAGTGAATTCTCCCTCCAAAATTGGAAAAATTATCATTTGTATGGAAGATATCAACACTTAGTTTTCATCTTGTCCAAATATAGAATTACCTATATTTTGTAAATAATGCAACAACACAACAAATAAAAATGTGATTTTTTTTTTACCTAATTTAAAACACAGTGAGAGTTGAAACATTTCTTTTACCTTCTTTGCACTAACATGATTATACAATGAAAAGTTAAAAGTTAGTCAATAACAAAAGAAGATGAAATATTGTTTCTACAGACTGTGGGGTAGTACTTGCTCACTAAATGGGCATTTTATTTGACCTTCAATTTGCAAGCTACTTATTATCTGTGTCTGGTATGAAGTACTTTATGAGTATTTCAATATCCAGATATATTAAAGCAGCTAGTTTTCATTGAGGATGAAAAATCCTAGCTTCTGAAATATTACTGTACACTATTTCTTTCACATACCATCTCTATGGAGTGATGATTCTAACACCTATATTTCTAACATTGTCCACTTTTATGAACTCTATATTCATTTTTATATGAAATTGACATATACTTCAAATTTAACAGACTCATCTTAAAAACTCCAAATGAATTTGTGTGTCTATACATCTCCAGGCCTTATATTGTACTTCAAGACAATATTGGAATTCCATCAATTTTTTTTTATTTTTTTTCCAAAACAATTCAAGCATTGGACTGTTTGGGAAACCTCTGTGAGCACATCTGAGGAAATTTAATTACTCCCCCAATACTCCTTTTATACTCTTAACTAAATATTTAATTTTATTTTACAATGAATGAATTTTGTGGTTGAAAATCATTTCTTTTTTGGCCTACCTTAAACTTCTAAGACAGAATTTTTGTCAACTTTCTCATTTAATTTTATTTAAATTAACTTGAAAAGAGTCAAATAAAATGGTTGGTCTGGATCAAGGATTGAGCATCTATCTGATTTGGAAAATTTGTATAAGAGGTTTCAATTAGTACTGATATGAAAATAACAAAATTAGCCATATACTTAGAGAGAAATTGCCACCACTCAATGCATGTTATCAGTTCTTAAGGCATTAGTATACAATGCCACACTTGATTAAGTATCTAATGTTTCATTATAATAATTTCTAATAATGGGAGTAACTTCCTGCATACTTCAAATCTTCCCCCATACAACTTACCATTGAAATATCGTAAGGCTCAATGGATAAAATTGTTTGTGAAGAAAGTCCAACAATATGAATTCAGTATCTGGATCAGCTGGAGGAAGGAAAGAGCCCAATGCATAAAATTTTGCATTTTGTTCTCCTCCCTCCTTTATGTGTACTGTGACACATATACACCTGTGTGTGCATCTACACATGCATGCACATATGCATAACAAAATAATAATAATACATCTCCATAATTCTTAAATCAGATGAATATTAATTGATAGGGACAGTTAGAACAAAATAGTTAAAAGAAAATGAGCTTCTATTACAATTTATACAAAATATTTTCAGAGTAGAACAGAATTCATTAGTATACATTATATATATGTATATGTATGTATATATGTGTATATACATAAATAAATATATGCACATACAAAATATCTTAACTGATGGAAATTAATCTGTAGTTATTGAAAACGTTTTATCCATTGATTTTTTTGATCAAGTAAAAATGTATATGCCTAACTTCTTGAGTTCAAGTTAGACTCCAGAAAACCAAACAACCCTATTAAAAAATGGGGTACAGAGTTAAACAAAGAATTCTCACCTGAAGAACTTCGGATGGCGGAGAAGCATCTTAAAAAATGCTCAACTTCATTAGTCATTAGGGAAATGCAAATCAAAACAACCCTAAGATTTCATCTTACACCAGTCAGAATGGCTAAGATTAAAAATTCAGGAGACAGCAGGTGTTGGAGAGGGTGTGGAGAAAGAGAAACACTCCTCCACTGCTGGTGGGGTTGCAAATTGGTACAACCACTCTGGAAAGCAGTCTGGCGGTTCCTCCGAAAACTGGGCACCTCACTTCCAGAAGATCCTGCTATACCACTCCTGGGCATATACCCAGAAGACTCCCCACCATGTAATAAGGATACATGTTCTACTATGTTCATAGCAGCCCTATTTGTAATTGCCAGATGCTGGAAAGAACCCAGGTATCCCTCAACAGAAGAGTGGATGCAAAAAATGTGGTATATCTACACAATGGAGTACTATTCAGCCATTAGAAACAATGAATTCATGAAATTCTTAGGCAAATGGATGGAGCTAGAGAATATCATACTAAGTGAGATAACCCAGACTCAAAAGGTGAATCATGGTATGCACTCACTATTAAGTGTATATTAACCTAGAAAACTGGAATACCCAAAACATAATCCACACATCAAATGAGTTACAAGAAGAAAGGAGGAGTGGCCCCTGGTTCTGGAAAGACTCAGTGAAACAGTACTCAGCAAAACCAGAACGGGGAAGTGGGAAGGGGTGGGTGGGAGGACAGGGGAAGAGAAGGGGGCTTACGGGACTTTCGGGGAGTGGGGGGGCTAGAAAAGGGGAAGTCATTTGAAATGTAAATAAATTATATCGAATAAAAAAAATGTATATGCCTCTAGCACAATTGATTGACACTTAGGAATATAATTAATATCAAAGTAATTCCTTTGCCTATTAGCCAAAATATTAGTTATAGTGAGTTTAACAATAGAATATCAGGCTTGGAGAATTTGGGAAACCCGTAACTATTGTTATTCAATAGGTTAATGACATCAATAGTTCTCAAATCCATGTTTTTATGGTTTTAAAACAACATATATTTCATTTCATTTTGATGTACTACATCCAATATTTTACCAAAGCAACAAGAAAATAAGATGATGGGTCAGCTGTCCTAGTCATATTATTCAGTGCTATGAATCAGCATGACATTAACAAGGCCCAGTTTTATTGTGTTCATCTTCCCATCTTGCTGCATTCTTGAGCAATGAACATTGAACAATACTGTCTCAACATAACTCATGAACTTGGCCTAAAGAAACAGACCTCTAACATCAGCTACTCAGGTACTGAGGCAGAAGGATTGCAATATCAACTACTATCTTGGCTACAAAATTAACTGAAAGCTAACCTAGGCAATGTAATGAGATCTTTTTTAGACATAAGAAGTAAGTGTAGGTCGTGCATATGGAGCTCAGTGAAAAAAACACTTCCCCTAGCAAGTACAAGGCCTTGGGTTTAATTCCCAGGACCTCAAATTTACAACAATAATAGTATCTGTTACTATTATTATTTATGACAAGAACTGTTCTTTTTGTCACTTTACTAAAGAGTATCACATATATTCAGGTACTAGGTGTCAGAATGACAAAATTCACACTCAGTGGGAGGGGAAGTGTACATAAGACACTCATGTGGTTATTCTACCACAATCTGGTTAATGCAATAATAATAATAACAGCAATAATGAAAAAAGTCATCACGAAACCCTGAATACGGTTTTATGTAAATGAAGTCACAGAATCATAATTAGTGGGATAAAACCAGAAAGGACCTACATAGCAAACATTGCCTCTATAAAATAAAGAGCATTTAAGGATCCCTGCTTCCTATGGATATATTTAATTTGTGGCACTCTTACTCCTACTTTGCCCTTTCACTGATGTCATACTCTAAGGCTGGATAGATGTCTGTAGGTTTTCAACAGAGCAAGTAGTGAGTACTTCCAGGCAGCCTCTTGATATGATTTAAAAACAATAACCCTGAAAGCAAACACCTGTGGTCTGTAATATCTCCATTCTCCCTCTCCTATTAGTACATGATGTTCTTGCTGCATGAACTCTGTCCCTGAGCTGCTTACATGGGAACATGCTTAATGTAGCTAGGTTACGTACTGGCAGAGAGTACAAAGCTCTCAGAAAAACATCGAGGAGTGTTCAGTGAATTGTTTTTCAGAAGCATCTCTAAATTAGTAATGAATAGAATGTTTTTGACAACTGGTTCAACATTAACTATAGGCAGACTAAATCAGCCTCTGGAAAATTAAATTTCGTTTGTCATTAGTGCTTAAATTAAATTTATCACACGTATTTTTGCCAGATGAGGCACTTAGGCACTTTAGTTTTTTTCATTGGCTTTTGGCTTTTGTTTTCTCTCTCTCTCTCTCTCTCTCTCTCTGTCTGTCTGTCTCTCTCTCTGTGTGTGTGTGTGTGTGTTCGTGGTGTGAATGTGTGTGCAGTGATTTTGTTTATGTGTGTGGTGTTGAGTGTCTGTATGTGTGTGTGGTGAGTGTGTATGTGCAGTGAGTTTGTTTATGTGTGGTGTGTGCAGTGAGTTTGTTTATGTGTGTGGTGTGTGTGTATGTGTGTGTGCAGTGAGTTTGTTTATGTGTGTGTGCAGTGAGTGTGTGTGTGTGCGTGTGGTGTGTATGTGCAGTAAGTTTGTTTATGTGTATGTGTGGTGTGTGTGTATGTGTGTGTGGTAAGTGTGTGTGGTATGTGTGTGATGTATGTATGTGGTGTGTGTGTGGTGTTAGTGTACAGTGAGTTTCTTTATGTATATGTGGGATGTGTGATGAGTGTGTGTATATTTGTTTATGGTGAGTTTCTTTATGTGTGTGGTGAGAGTGTGTGCAGTGAGTTTTTTTAATATGTGTCTGTATGTGGTGTGAGTGTGTGTATAAGGGCATGGTGAGTGTATTGTGTACAGTGAGTTTGTTTATGTGTGTTTGTGTAGTGTGTATATATGTGTATGGTATGTGGTGTGTGTGTGGTGTGTGATGAGTGTGTGTGTGACATGTGTGGAGTGTGTGGTGTGTGTGTATGCAGTGAGTTTATGTGTGTATCGTGTTTGTATATGTGGTATATAAGTGTGTGTGTGTGTGTGTGTGTGTGTGTGGTGTGTATGTGTACGATGTGTGTGGTGTGTGTATTCAGTAAGTTTATGGGTGTATGGTGTCTGTGTATATGGTGTGTGTGTGTGTGTGTGTGTGTGTGTGTGTGAGATGTGTATAGTGAGTGTTGTGAGTGTGTGTGTATATGTGTGTATTTGCTGTTTGCACTGTGCATGTATATGGTGTATGTGTATGAGTGAGCTGTGGCATGCTAATGTATGTGAAGACCAGAGCAAAACATTTGGTGACTTTCTCTATTGCTGTCCACCTTGGAATCAGCCTAGCCTTTTTGGGTAGGCTGGCCAACATGACCATGACCTGTCTCTTTCTGACCCCCAGCTACAGAATTAAGTCCTCATCCATGTGAAGCAGCATTTTTATGCACTCAGCCCTCTCCTCAGCCACTCAGTGGGTATGTCTGTTTCAAAACTTTTCTTCCAACTTAAAAAAAGTCTGAAATTAATTCATTTCAAAGGGTAAAACAGAGGAACTTAAACCATTTAAGTCAGAAAAATGCTTGCATAAGGAAAAATGAGTGGTTATGGACAATTTTTCATAAAGCAATGCTAAGTAACTCGCACATGTTTGTATTTCATTGTAATATTGAAGGGAACTGTGGGAGAAGGGTAGGAGGCTCCTGAATCCCCTTATGTCTGTCTTTGAGAAGCTACTGAGAGCTGAGGACTCTGGGGGAATGGAGAGCCAGTTTTCTTCAGGGCTGAGGCTCCTGGTAAATGGTCTATGCTCCAGTAGCAGTGCTTCGAAACCTTCCTAATCTTGTGACCCTTTAATATAATTGTGGTGACCCCAACCATAAAATTATTTCATTGTGACTTCATAACTGTTATTTTGCTACTGTTGTGAATAGTAATGTAAATATGTGCTATGCAACCCCTCCCCCCAAAAGAGATTGCAACCTACAGCTTCAGACCCATTGTTCCAGTAGATGATCTAACACCCTGATACATACTGGCAGGCTTAAATATACTCAGTGGAATAAAATTAGAGGACACGAAGTTTGTAAGGAAACATAGCAACAACGATTTCTAATTCTGGAAGAAGTTAGAGGGGATTTGATCAAAACATGTTGTATATATTTCCAAAATTCTCAAAGATTAACTACATATTTTAAAATCCCAGCTCAGTTAATGCATGCACTACAGTAGATCACTTACTATTAGAATTTAATAATTAAAGAATTGTTACATATTTCTAAGATAGGAATACAATCACAATTAGGCTATTTAGTTGTTAAAACTCAGCCAAGCCACCTGATTGTCTCCAAAAAGAAATACTTAGAATATGATAGATTGAAATTGATTTGGTGATAATGTGAAACCAAGCCAAAGAAGAAATAAGACTTAAGCTTCGCCTTCTATGCTTTATCTTAAGTCTTATCCAATACAGAAGGATTTTTTCCTGAATTTCCCAATTTATATAAGTGCTCATAGTTTGATTATTTTTTAAAACAAATACATTTCTAAATTTCAAAAAGGTATAAGAAAAAAATCAAATTTATTTCTGATAAAAATAAAAGAAATCCTCAAATCCCCATTTTTCCATTTTAAAGAATTAATATCTAGTTATATGAGAGATATATTTGTTCATCCTTTAAGTATCATATATTACCTCATTGATGAATAGATGTAGTTATATAGCAAGACCTGCAAATGAATTAGGGAAAATTTAAGGCAAAACAGAGGTGGGGAACACAGAACAAGTTTCTTTATTATGCAACAGCAAATATTTATTACAATTTGAAGTGCAGGTTTCCATTGGCAAAAGAAAAATCATCAAATAATCACTGC